>NW_022589756.1:2316729-2479367 GCF_004348235.1 Phoca vitulina
CACACACACACACATACCATTACACATGGGCACATGCACACACCACACACACACATACCATTACACATGTGCACATGCACACACCACACACACACACACCATTACACACGGGCACATGCACACACCACACACACACACACACACATACCATTACACACGGCCTCATGCACTCACCACACACACACACCATTACACATGGGCACATGCACACACCACACACACACACACACACCCTCCCTCCCATCACCTCCCTGGTCCCTCATCTCTCTCATGGACATTCTCCAGGGCAACCTGGGCACCCTAGGAAGGGTTAAACTTCCCAGAGCTGCAGCATCCACTGGACCCACCATTAGTCTCTTGAATGTGTCCTCAGGACAGAGCTTCAGCCTCTGTAGGACTGGGACAGGGTGGAGAGGTGGGGAGGTGGGGCAGGAGCGGAGCACACAGGCCCCTCTCCTGCCTGGCTCACCACTCTGGAATCCCCTGGCTGCAAAGCCAGCACCCCCTCTCCACTTTGCCCATTGTAACTCCCTTGATCTGGCACATTCCAGTGAGCCACACATCAAATCCAGTGTCCCCAGGTGGCTTCTTCCAGAGACTTCCACCGGGCTGGAGCCAACGGGAGGGGACCTGGGAAAGGAACCCAATCCCGTCAGGGCTTCCTGGCAAGGTTACTGGAAATGTCCCCAAGGTTCTCGGAAATGATGCTTTCTATGCCCTGAGAGCCAGGGCATCTGTGTGCTGATGCTCTGCGGGTAGCTCTCACTCGGAGGGCCTGCAGGCAGAGGTGAGGAGGGGCTCGCAGGAGCCTAGGAAAGGGCATCACCTGAAGCTGACCACGGCCAGAACCGGGGGAGGACAGGAGGGGCATGGGCACATCTGCACCTGGGGGACCCAGCTGTCCTGTCTTCCCCAGGAGACAGCTGAGACAGTGAGAAGGCAGCCTCTCAGAACCCACTCCCTTTGTAAAACCCTTTCACAACCATCCCCTCATTTGCCACCCCCCCCCACCAGCCCTTCTAGGCTTGGAGAGCAGGGAGCAATTCTCCCATTTGCCCTTGAGGGAAGCGAGGCCCAGAGGCGAGCAGCGCCTTGCTAAGACTTCGCAACTAGCTAGTTCATAGCAGTGCTGGGTTTAGGATGAAGTGTGACTCTGAACTTAAGACAAGTTCCTCTGTCCCCTGCTTTCTTCCCTCCTCCAGGCACCCCCTTAAACTCCCACTGGCAGTAGTCTTCCTCCTGCTTCAAGGGGCTGGGGGAATCTGGGGAATGTCTGGGAGCCGCCCGCCTTCCTTAGAGCAGGGGCTCCTGGGGAGGAACAACAGCAGCCTCAGCCTCATGCCCATTCCTCTCCTCTGTCAGCCTCCTGAGGAGGTGTACTCGGCGGGAGACTCTGTCCTGGTGAAATTCCACTCAGATGACACCATCACCAAGAAAGGCTTTCACGTGCGGTACACCAGCACCAAGTTCCAGGACACGCTGCACAGCAGGAAATGACCCCTGCCCTCCTGGGGGGGAGGGGGGCTGGGGACGGGAGGCCTGCTGCCCTCGGTCACCTGGACCGCACAGTGCGAGGTGGGCAGGAGGTGGGCACCCCGTCCCCCGGGCGCCGGGACCTGCGGGCCCACGGTCCAGGCGAGGTTGTCCTCAGGAGGCAGGGGAACTGGACTCCTTCACGATCCCTTCCTCCTTGCCCCCAGCAGAGCCAGGGGGCCGGGGCCGGGAGCCAGAGCCTTCACCGAGACTTGAAGTAGCCGTTGCCCTCCGGGGGCCTGGCCTGCTGGGCAGAGCGTCTGTCAGCAGGCCCGCCCAGCTTCCCTGCCCTCCCCACACGCTGTGTTGTGTATTGCTGGTGGCATATCTTCATTGTCATGTACATTCCCCACCCCTTCTCCAACCTCCGTTTGGTTGTTTTAAGCCCCCACTTCCCCACTTCCTGGGGCCGGAGTTTCCATATGAGTCCCACGGGAGCCACAGTGGGGAGATGCAGGGGAGAGGGTGGGGGAACGAGACAGGGCTTGTCTTGGGCCCAGCGGCTGGTCAGCCACACCAGGGCACCCCAGCCAATAAACGGAAAGTGTTACAGCGAGGATCTCGTGCCAGATGCTGTCTGGGACATGAGGGGCTGTGGGGGGTGGGCATCTCATCCCAGATGTGCAGGCTGGCTGTGTCTGGGAGCGGCCCGCAGCCGGGACCCCTGGCCTCGCTGGCTGCCCTTCCATCCGTTGATTCCAGGACCCCTGAGGGTGTGATTTCACACTCGGGCACACACAGACACAGCCTCCTCGCGCACTTCAGCCCGTAGGCGTACGGACACACACAGTGCTCATAGCCCTCCCACACGACGTGAGCAGTGGAACATTCTGTAAAGAGGCTGTTTGGGGGGGTAGGGGGACGTATGAAAAAGGGGCTGGGCATGTTGTCTGTCCAGCTGGTGTCCACCCGGGTTTTCTGTCTCTGTCTAGGGAAAGGGGTGGGTGGGCTGGAGGGTGTCCCGGGGGAGCCCACCAGAAGCCAGAAAACTGGCATCAGCCTGAACAGATCCATGAACTGGCCCTGAAACTCTGCCTTCCTGAAGGTCAAACACTGAGTGCTGGCCCCCTGTGGGTCCTTCTCTTCCCATGCAGACAAGAGCCAGACACCCAGCAGCCACTGAGCAAACATTCCAGCTCTGGCCCCCTCTCCCAAGGCTGTGTCTCGGCCGGCCTCCTCTTTCCTGCCATGGCCTTCTCCCTCCCCAGCCAGCAGTGAGGCCCAGACCTGATTCCCAGAGGCCAGGAGGAGAGAAGTCACGTCCCTGCTCCCTCCATTCAGACGAGCCTCTCTCTCCCCTTTCTCTTCATGGACCTCAAGGGGCAAAAAAGCAGAGAGAGGACCTGGGTTCTTCGGCCTGGGCTGGCCACTCCCCTATTTCAGAGAGGGCCAGGCATCCTGTTCCCAGCCCTGGGGCTCCCTGAGATCCTTCGGTGGGTCTGTAGGTCTTTTCCTGGCCTCAAGTCCCTCCCTATTGCAGAGGCCCATGTTGGGCCAGATGCTCTCTGGACTGTGGGAGGGGACCTACCCCCAGGCAGCAGCATAGTATGGTGCACCCCAGACAGGCCCTTTTAGCAGAATGCAGTAGTAGAAACCAGACACATTGCTGGCATCCGATGTGTAGGCAGGACCCTCTCCTTCTAGGAAGCTGGCCTGCTCCCACTGTCAGGCTGCCGCTCTCTCGTCCAGTCCTGAAGGCAGATGAGCCCGGGAGGTCCTGCAAGGGAGGGGGTGATGGGCTGAAGGGTTACCGCCTATTGTTCCAGGGAGGTCACAGCCTGTGACATCATGGCCACCGTTCCCTGCCCCCACCTCCTCCGACCTCAGTGCTCCGGACAGCCTGGAGGCCCTGAGCGGGATGGAAAGGCCCCCAGACCATGGGAGCTGCCTGGGCATCTCACCCAGACACTTGGCCAACCAACCTGGCATCGGCTCCTCCACAGCAGAATTTGTAGTCAGTGGTCACAGCTCTCTCACCAGCCCTCCACGTTCTTCTGAAGCTCAGAGGCCCATACTCCCAGTTCACGAGCCACATGTCCAGAAGGAGCCAGGATCCTAACCCCACCCAGACTTAAGGGCTCCAGCCCACAGAGAGTAGCCGGCCCTCCACTCTGTGAACAGCAATGCCCCAGCTTGTCCCAAGACTCCATCACCACCATAGACTCAGACCCCTCTAATGACGCAGGGACCGTGCTGGTGGGCCTTCCCTGTCCGCTCTGGGCCCATCTTCAGAGGCTGCCTCTGGGTGGTGGAGGCTGCTCAGGAGCTGGGCGCAGGCCACTAATACATATTCCAGAACTTAATCAATGCATGTGCTCTCAGAACCCCACCCACCCTCACCTTCTGGCTGCTTCAGGGTTCTAGACTAGACCAGCTCCGGGCAGCGCTGCCCAGCAGCTCAGCTGACTCCATGTCAGAGGAAGGTCCCCTTGCTCCTACAACTGTCTGCAAGTCCTTGAGGGCCCCCTTGGTCCTGAGGGCATGGCCAGGAACAGAAAAGCCGGGATGGGCCTGCCCCTGACTGTGCTCCCAGCTCGAGATTAGCGCACAGCCTGGAGCTTCAGACTCCTGCCTCTGGGAGCACCTTTGTAGCCCGCAGAGGCGGGGACAACAGCGTTAGCCTGGCAGTCAGGGGACGTGGCTCTGCCATCCATTGTCCAGTGGTGCTGGCCAGCTGCCTCCTCCCTGGGCCTCTGCTCCCCAAGCCTCTCCCCTGTCCTCGGCAACCCTTCCTGCCACAGCTGAGGTGGACAAGAAAACCCAGGGTCTAGTCTCCAAGCAGCCAGAGGGCAGGGTTCCTCACCAGCAGGGGGGTGGGGGACCTTCTAGGGCCAAGTGTGGCTCCACTATAGTAGGAGGAAAGTCACATGCCGCGCACCACCACTTTCCTCCTTCTCTTTCCCCCTTTTCCCTTCCCCTCCCCCTCCCCCTATCTGCTTCTGTGTCACGAAAAGTTCAAAAGCTTGCATGTAAACATAGTCAGTTTCTCGAACACAAGCTCTACCATTTGGTGGCTGTGTGCCCCTGGGTGAGTCATTTAACATCTCTGAGCCTCAGTTTCTTCATCTAGACTGGGGAATGACAACACATTCAGGGTTGCAAGGAAGCAACGAGATGCCCTTTGAGGAGATCCTGATACAGTGCCTGCAAATAGGAGGCTCTCCATAAATGGGCCTTCTTTTCCTTCCCTCTACCAGACAGTTTTCCAGTTCCTGGACTACTCTCTTTCTATGCAAAAAGGAAACTTCTGGGGACACTAGTTTCCAGTTGAGCATTAGGAACTGAGGGCAGAAGGATTCCTGCCAGAGAAGGCCATGCTTAGCCCACAGCAAGGCGGGGCTTGTGGGGCAGCAGGAGACATTTCTGGCTAGCTGGTAGCCTTTCTGGGCACCTCCCAAGTCACACCCTGTGCTTGACTGTCCCTACACACAGGGCTGATTCTAGAATCTGTGAAAAGATTTGCTGCTCCAGTTTGCAAAAATAGTAGTGCTGACTTGGGGAGTGGGGAGAGGGCAGCCAGATGTTTTCTCCAGAGAGCCACGAGGGCCCCCAACTCAGCCTCCTACTGACCAGCCTGCTTCTCCTGCTCCAGCCTCCTCCCAGTCCCACACCCTCCCCTCCCCCATCTCAGAACATCTGGTTCCAATCTCCTCCAGATGCTGTGGCCAAGCTGTTTTATGGCCAATCACCTCAGCTCAGCTTCCTGAAGGCCTCCCTCCATTTGGGGGAATGGTCCCTCCTCATCCCTTTCCTTGGGACCCCAGCCACCTTTTTTCCTAACATGGAGAAGAGACACATACCGAAACCATACGAAACTGTGAGGGTCCTCAGAGCTGGCTCCTCCCTGCCCACTACCTTGGGGAGACTGTCATCCATCCAAGATGAAAAGAAAGATGCTGGCCCAGTAGGGAAGGAATGGGCAGAGCGGAGAGACAGAGATCGATAGCTGGGGGCACGAGGGCACGTAGCCATGTGTATGCGTTGGGTGGGTCTGTGTGTTTGTGCCCGCACAGCAGAGCACCCCGCTTGTAACCCGGAGGCACCCCGTGGTGGCCACTGCCTCATTTTCCCTCCCTGCCTGCATTGGAGCAGGGCTAACTTGGGGCCCCTCGGCTGGATGGTGGCAGCTACAGTCCAGGGTTGTCCCTCACTTTGTGGCTCTCTGTGGCAGCCATGTGTGTCTTCTAAATCCAGTCTAGGGAGGTGGTGTGTGTGTGTGTGTGTGTGTGCGCGCGTGCCCATGCACGCGCACTCGCACGTAGACCTCTCTCCCTCCACCAGGTCAGATTAGAGGGACAGGGGCCAGAAGGGACCTCAGGGCAGATTCCAGCCAGTGCCCTGACCCAGCTCTGACAAGCGCCTCCAGCAACCGGAGAGCAGAGCAGAGCGGCCATCTGGAGAGAGCAACGAGAAGCAGGCTCTCTGGGGAAAACTACGTGCGGCCCCACCCCCACCCCCCCCTCAGTTCGCTGCCTTCATCCCCCACTAAAGAGGACACTGGGAGCCAATCTTTCCCTAAGAAACCCAGAGGGTTCACAAAAGGAAGACTGAAGCCTGCACCTCTGAAGGATTCTGAAAACCCCTCTGGGGTGGGGTGGGGGTCTCCTGACCAGAGGAGGGAAGGATGGGCCCTGGAGGTCATTCCCTGTCTGTGGAATTCTGGACACCCAGTGCTGCCCACTACTCCTTTAAAAGAAGGCTCCTTGGCATTTGTGACTCCACAGCCCCCCCTGGTGTTATTCAGGATCAAGGTGCAGCCTTGATCAGCCAGAAGAGATGTAGAGGGGAGACCCTTGAGAGGGCCAAGTGCTGAGACCAGCCTGCCCATAGTCTTAATGCTCAGGCGGCTCCTGGCAGACACTAGGGGAGACAGGACAGTAGAATGGGAAGATTCCAGCTTCTGAATCCAATCCAGGTACTGTTGCCTACCAGCTGTAAGACATGGGCAAGGCTTTTATTTAACTTTTTTGTGCCTCAATTTCTTCATCTGTTAAATGGGAATACTACGGCGGAGGGCCATTGTGAAGACTACATAAGCTGATGTGTGTGAAAGCACTTGGCCAAATGACTGGCCCATAGTAGGCCCTCAGGAAGGGGTCGTTTGCCCTTCAGCGTTCCCCTAGCCCAAGGAGGCTGTGCCCCAAGCTCTGGATGACACATGTTCATTTGGTCCTGAGCCAGACAGTGTCAGTGAGGTGACTCTAATTTTTCTGGAGCTTTTCTACTCCAGCAGAAGATCATTTTAATAAGTCCATAATAATAGACGCAGAGGTGACTCAGATCTGCAAATGAGGAGCCCTGCTGGGGAGGGGAGAGTTGGGCTCTGGGCGAGGGAAATTCAGCAGCATCTGGGTCTGACGCAGTGGCAGGCTGCTGCATTGGGAAGGGCTCCAAACAGGGGACCTTGCTAAGGTCTTCAGATTGCCACAGGTTCCCTTCTCATAAGGCCTCAGTTTCCCCTTCCGCAAAGTGCAGGGTATCACCAAAAGACCTCCAAAGTCCCTTCTAAGCTAGAGATACGGCCCTGCTTTCTGAGCCCTGCCTCCCACAGCAAGATCTGGAACACCCTTGGAGACAGTTCCAGATGTCTTGTCCTGGGGGACATCCCCAGTTGAGTTCCTCTGTGATTGTACAACTTGCCTACCCCACCCCTCCCAGAGCTCAAAGAGATTCGGGGCTCTCAGGCCATGGTGGTTTATTGATGCACGTCGCAAGCACAACAAGGTGGGTGTGCCCCCAGCTCAGGGCAGACACAGGGCCAGGGGAGAGCAGTGGGCCACCCCCCAGAGCAACGCAGTCAGCAGAGGGGGAAAAGGCCTGGGGGCCCATGTCCTCTCCTCCATGCTTCTCCCAGGGCCCCCAGACCTGCTCCGTGCCACCGAGACAGCTGACCACACCACTCCCTGTGGCTACACAAGAGGCGACCAGCTGTCCCACCTGCGCCCTTACTGAGATATGGCCTTGTTGGCCTTCTGGCCCCTTCGGTACTTCATCACAGGGATCTGGCTGTCACTGTGGGGGCTGCTGTCCTCTGCCTGCCATCACCTCCACCATCCCCTGAACAGCTAGCTTCCTCCATGCACACCTCCACCTGCCCCCCGACCTGGTTCGTTTATCCCGGGGGTCCACCCTCACCACCCTCATGACCCATACCAAAGTAGGAAATAGGCGAAGACGCTGGGAGGCCCAGGAAGCCATCTCCAAGAACTCCCCAGGGAAGGGGCTCTCTGCCAACGGGCTGGCGGTGGGGAGCAGACGGTGCCGGTGGGCGGGGCGTGAGGTGCGGTGGCAGGGAAGCCACAGTCCAGATCACACGCAGGCACGGTGCAGTCACGGCCCCGTGGCAGAGAGAGCGAGCAAAGCGCACAGTCAGGCAGGGTGCCGGGGCTCTTGGGAAAGCCCTCAATTCTAGTTCCACACTGGGTCCCCTCGGGGCAGGAGGCGGCCCCCTTACGGCTGAGAAGGGTTACCTCTGGGTCTCAGGGGTCTCTGTCCCCCTCCTCGACCCCAGTGGCTGCCACCGCAGACCTCAGTGCTCTGAGCAAGGGAGAAGGTACGCTGGGGTACACATCATCTCCAGAGGAGAAAGGAAAAGTCCCAACAGCCCGGAGCCCCCAAAGCCAGGAGGAAAAAGAGGGCCCCTTTCTAGAGGGCAGGTGGAGAAGGGGAGGGACAGCTCTCCCCATGCAGGAAGAGGGTGCTGGGGGGTCAGAGCGGTGCAGGAGACTATGTATAAAGGGAAAGGGCCAGGCCTGGAGTCGGAAGCCCCCCGGGCCGGCCCAGAGGGGAGGGGTATCCTGTGGTTGGCCCTGAGTGGGGTGGGCGGGGCTGGAGAGGAGCACCCGCAGCTCTCTGCAGCGCCTCTGGGGGCGGGCAAGCAACACGTGGGCTCTGGCCCGGGGTGGCTGCTCAGCGACAGCCCCCAGGCTGTAAGTTTCCATGAGGTGGAGGCCGGGATGAAGCAAGAAACAGCAGGACAGGGAAACCAGGAATGGGGAAATCTCCAGAAATCTACCCTCCTTCCACCAACCTACGGAGGCTAAGAAGTGTTACCAAGTCCACCAGGGGTGAATAGGCCACGCCTACCAAGGGGACACCCTCTGTTGCCTCTAATGCCACGGGGTGGGAAAGGGGGAGGCTGTGGCGTGGAGGGAGCTGGGGGGGGGGCAGGGGAGAGAAAGCCAGCTCCCTGAACCTATGCCACCCATCGCCACCCTGCCTGTCATCTCTCCCTAGCCCCCCAGCTCCCCAGGAGTCCCTAGCGGCCCACACTGATGTTGCAGGTCTTGCAGCTGGGGTCTTTCTTGGCGTCAGCAGTGGACAGGCTCATGAGCTGGTGCCCGCTGATCTCCCCCAGGGTGCCCAGGGACAGGTCAACGGGCTCGGTATAGATGATCTCCAGGATGAGGTCCTGGGCATGGCGGAAGATCAGCTCCCCATCCTCCACGCTGCAGGTCAGGAACTTGTTGCAGGCAATGTCCAGGAGGGGCAGGCGGTCACGGCAGAAGCGGTCCCCCAGGGAGCCCTTGGGGGCCAGCACCAGGATGGCATAGTGGTAAGCTGTGTACATACAGTAGAAGTCCGCAAAGTAGAGGTTGGTGCTGGGGTTGAAAAGGCGCTGGGCAGGGATCTGGAAGCGCCAGCGGCCATAGGGGGAGTCCTGAGGAGGCTGGCCTGTGTTGAACTCTGTGTTGCAGCTGAAGAAGACCCCGTGGAGCATGCCGCTGGTTGGGGAGCCATGGCTGCCGCTGTTGTCCTTCAGGTAGGGCTGCAGCATGTTCCCGCAGTGGGTCCTACCCACCCCGGGGGAAAAATGCCAAAGGGAAGAGAAAATGCCGCTGGTTAGCTGGGCTGACGCTTGGCTGCTGTGTGTGGTTGAGAAGGAAGCCAGCCCAGCTCCCAGCTCTCCCACCAGCTGCCGCCTCCATCAGTCGCAAATAGAACATTCCAGAATGTGAGAGCAGGGAGAGCCCTGGAGATGGGCTGATGCAAGCCACTCCTTCAGAGGAGAGGTCTGAACCTACCACTCCCCGCCTTAAAACCCTTTGATGGAGCTTTCATGAAAAGCAAGGCCATCAAGGTCTGGTCTTTCTGACCCCACCTCCCACCACCCCCACACCCACAAGTAACATTCTCCAGCCACACATGAACCCCAACTTTCCTGCCTCTGTGCCTTTGCAGTGCTCTTCCCTCTGCCTGGACTGCCTTTCCCTGGACCTCTCTTCACCTGGCCCAGCAAACTCCTAATCATCCTTCCAGGCCCAGCACAGGTGTCCCCTCCTCTCCAAAATCTTCCAGGAACATCAGGCACTTGTATTCAACAAAACTTTGCCTACTACGTGCAGGTACTGAATTTTACCCAACAATCACACGTACTTCTTACATTCCATCTGTCTGTACTGTCCCGCTGATAGACTCTGAGGTTTTCAAGAGGGGGGACTCTGCCCTTTATTCATCTTTACATCCTGGCACATATGGGTGCTTTCTCTCTCTTGCATGCTTGCTGAGAAAGGAGCTGGAACTGGGCCAGTGTGCTCACCACTCACCTTGCTGCCTCTCTTCTTTAGTACAAAAACCAAAGACCCCATTAGCTCCCTGCCATGCTGGGGTAGGGTGGGAGCACCCCACCCCCAGCTGAATGCAATGACAAAGACAGTAAGACTAACAGGTTGCCCTAGCCCAGCCTTAGAAGGACATGGACTTGGGGCGGTGTCAGCAGGCCTGGGGAGGGTGGGCAGCCCCAGACCCGGCTTCACCCTTGCCAGGTCCTGGATGTCCCAGGTGACTAGTGACTTACTGGCTCTCTGTGCCTCAGGCTCCCCATCTGTAGGCTGAAAGGGTTGGACCAGATCATCAATTGAATCAAATATTTTTGGACTACAGAGCCCCTCTCTTTCTTCCCCAAAAGATATTATACATAGGCAGTCGATAAGCAGTGAAATTGAAGCTGCTCCAGTTGATCGATAGATGTGGGGCCCACCAAGCCTCACCCTAATTTCCTCAACAACCCCTCAATGCCCCCCTAAAATGCCCTGTGACACCTCCCTGGAGCCTCCAGACTCCGCAGCACACAGTTTGAAAACTAGGACCCTTCATGCACAGAATCCTCTCACCCTGTGCTCCCCTCACCACCACCCCCCCCCCGGGACCCAGGGCCTGAACTGGAGAGACAGCTGACCCTTGGCATTAGAAGCCAGTGAAAGGAACTGTCCCAAAGGAGGAGCAAACCCAAGATCTTGTTCACCCAGGCCAGTTTGCATAGTTCCCCCAGGCATCCCCATCCTGAGAGCTCTCTCCTTCCCTGGAGCCCAATCCCCAGCAGCCAGCCATCCCCCCAGAGCCAGCCTGTGATAAGAGGCCATAGGGACTCCGTAGGAGGGTCTGGCAAAGACAAGGTGGGCGTGACGTCAGACAGCCAGGGCTGTCCAGGCAAAGCAGAGCCAGGGGCGGAAGGCGAGACCCAGGGCCCTGCTGGGGGCCACGCCGTACCTGGCGTGCTGGAAGTACTCCTTGTGGTGGTTGCGGTAGAAGACGGAGAAGCGGAGCATGCGGCCTGCGATCTGCTCAGCCTTCTCCTGCAGCTGGGCCAGGTGCTCCTTGGCATAATCTGCAAGAGTCCCGGCTGGTAAGGGCCAGGCTGGGTATCACAGCCTCATGCCCCCACACTCACCCACTGCACACGGAGTATGTCAGCCCACCTCCGTCCTCAGAGCAACAGGGGATACCAAACAGTCACAGCACCTTGGACCACATAGGAGCAAGCCAGGTGGCCCAGCTGGGAACATGGACAGCTGGATGCTGTTTGTCCTCATCACCCCTGCACTCTCATTGCCAGAGGCTCAGCTCTCTGAGTCAGAAAGGGGCAGGGGCTGCCCAGTTAGACAGTCATGCTGGGGGCCCCAGGAGCTGTGATCCCTGGCCATCCTCATGTGAAGAAGACCAGCAAGCAAAAGAAGGATTGAGAGGGGAGAATTTGAGGTCCCCTAGGGGGAGCTCCCCAAATCCAGCAGGTAGGAGGCCATCCATACCACCCGCACGGAAGCCAGTTGTCATTATAGGGAGGGGCTCATGAGGGGCCTGCTGAGCACTGACGTGAGTGGGTGGCCAGAGCAGGGTCAGAGGCAGTGACTGCTTCGGCACCCTGGGAGAAGCAGGGAAGGCTGGAGACAGGATGGTAAGACCAGACACCTCCCAGGGCCAGGACCAGCGTCTGGGGCCCTGAGGCTCAGGCAGGGCTGCTGCCAGCCAAGACAGGGCCTTTGTACAAATTAGAAAAAGGTGCCCTTTCCTCCTTGCTGATGCAGCCCTGGCCAGGGTGCTGGGTTTGGCAAGAGTAGTGGGGACTGGACTGCAGCCATCCCCAGCTCCCCAGTTTGAATTAAACTCCCACTACATGTGGAGTTCTGGGGTAAACCAAGAGGCTTTCCCCGCAAGGAGTGGGAGCACCTCCAGAGTGGGGTTTTGCAGCCGAGCTAAGAAAAAGCACCGCTCGAAAAAGAATGGCAACTCAAGGAGACTTAGGGCATGGGCCTTGGCAGAGGATGGAGCCAGCAGCCTCAGAGGCCCGGGGCTAGGAATGTTCCCTGCCCCTTCCTTGTGACAGAGAGAGATCTGGAGCAGTTCCCCCTGTGGACACCTAAAGAGTGGACTATTTGTGGGGCAGATCCTGGGTCATCCATTACCAGGTACACATAAGCCTGGTGCTTGTTCATACTGGAATTTGCCAACTTAATTCTGCTAAGAGGGTTTGCAGGACCCCTAAGTAGGGGTCGGGTTCCCAGGCTAAGTGGGGGCTCAGGATGAGCAAATGGGATTATTATTATTATTACTTACTGACTGTCCTTCGACCTATGATGGATAAACAAAGTGTGGTCTATACATACGACGGGATATTATTGAGCCTTAAAAAGGAAGGACATTCTGACACATGCTCAACATGGATGAACCTTGAGGACATGATGCCGAGTGAAATAACGGAACTAATGCTCCAGTCACAGAAGGACAAATGCCGCGTGATCCCCCTCGCAGGAGCTACCGAGAGGAGTCAAAGTTACAGAGACACAAGTGAAATGGTGGTTGCCAGGGGCTGAAGTGAGGAGGAGAGCTGTCGTGTAGTGGGTGTAGAGTTTCAGTTTGGGAAGATGACAAAGTTCTGGAGATTGGTTGCACAACCACTGTGAACGTACTTAATACTACTGACCCATACGCTTAACTGGTTAAAACGGGAAACTTTGTGTTACGGGTATTTTACCACGATTCAAAACAGCATGCTTGCCCCGAGCCTGAAAAGGAAGTGCATCCCTGTTCGGAAGCGGTATTGGCAGCCCAACTAGCAGTGATGACGTCTGCACCACCCCCCCATGTCAGACTGCGGGCTTGGCAGGGGGTGGTGCAGGGGGTGGTGCTGCTTTGCCTGGACAGCCCACGCAGTTGGGCTGCCTCCCTGATGGCCGAAGCATGGTGCCCGTGTTCAGCAGGTGCTCATAGCGTCTGCTGGGTTAAGACGCAGCCCCCTCCCGACCCTAACTAAGACCGATGTGTCAAAGCAGCGAGACGGCACGGCCTCACCCCCGGTGCAGAACTCGACCGTCTCACTCCAGCCGGACACCAGGTACTCCCCGTCACTCTGCTTCACGGCCGTCTGCACGGCCACGCTGTACTCCGTGCGGGGGCTCAGGAACCAGTGGCCTCTTACTGTCATGGGCAGTGGCACGGCCTTGGCCACAAGCTTGGTGGGGACATCCTGAGAAATGGGATGCAGAAGAGCCGAGAGTCAAACTGGGGGTCGTGCCCAATCTTGGCATTCCGCCAGACCTCACGCTCCCCAGACGGCCCCTAGGCTGCCCGAGGAGGGCCAAAATCTCAGAGATTCAATGGCTCAGCGCCCTGGCCACCATTTTCCTGCGGAAGCAAGCAGTGGCCATTGGGAAGGCCATACAGATACCCCCCAGCCTCCACCCCTCAGTAATGCCCCCTGATGCCCGTTCTCTTGGGAACTAAGGAGAAAGGCCACGGGGGTGGAGGCCGAAAAGTTGAGGGCGGCGAGACCTCCGTTTTTGAGGGAGACTTCGAGAGCTCTGCACACTGCAGTGCCGTCTCCACGGCAACGGCAAATGCTGAGAGCCAGGGAGGAAGGGAAAATATGCCTTATTCTTTGGGGGGGGAGGGTTAAGGGGGTGGTGTTGAACATTCACGTCACCGTGGCAACTGGCCTGCCAAAAGACACCCAGATCGGGAGAGCCAGTTCCAAAGAGAGAGAGGGTGAGTAACCCACATGATGCAGTCGTCGTGGGAACCAGCTCCTTCCCACCTCACTCTTCCCCCTTCCTCTCTGCCAGCTTGAGGAGATGGGAGCCTTCTTCCCACCCACCCCCACCCCGGCTTTAACCCAGGGAAAGGACACCCCAGCCAGCAGAGGACTCTCCCATGCTGCTTTCCTAAACCCAGCCACCAGTAGGCCGGAGGGCCAGGGGCAGAGAGGATCACGGCGGCCCAGGAGGGGTCAATGAGGACCAAGCAAAGGGCCCCAGCCCTCCCATGGCCCATGTTGCCCACGCAGTCAACAACAAAGCTGCTTCCTGAGTCGGGGGCTTTGTCATACCCTGAGACGCCAACCCCCGGTGTGATGTCTGTGGCCCCCCTCAGGTTTTCCCGCCCCGTCTGAAGCCCCAGTCGTGATGCCGATAATGGCGTTCCCGGGGGCTGGGCCCCAAGCCAGACACCACGCAAACATTACCTCACTGAAGCCTCTCACAAGCCTGCGGGGGCTGGCATTATTATTCCCTTTTTACCAGTGAAGGAACTTGGGCTCAGTGAGGCTAAATAACTTTCCTAAGATTACACTGGGAGAAGAGCCTGGGTTTGAACCAGGCCTGTCGGACTCCCAACCATCACCCACCAGCAAGCGCTCCATTACCCTGCCTCCTTCAAGGAGGGGTATGAGCAAGAGGCCCTCTGCGCACCCTCCACTCACCCGGTGCTTGAACTTGTTGGAGTTCTTGTTCTCCTTCTTGTTAAGGTCAATGAAGTAATGGGTGACCCTCTCCAGGTCACTGTTCTCCATGGCCCAGGAGATGCGGAAGGAGTCACAGGTGATGTTGTTGACCTCGATGCTGTGGGGCGTGGACAGCAGCTCCATGCTCCCCTCTGGCTTGGCTCCTGTGGGGACTGAGGGGACAGGAAGCAGTAGCCCCTTCCTCCCCACCAGAGTTTTCTGGAATGTCTTGCTCCCAGCATCCCTTGCAAATTGGAACCTTGGAAATCCACTGATTGCACCTGCCTCATCAAATCAGATGGGAAGAGTGCATGGGAAGATGGAGGGGTAGGACCAAGGGTGGGATGGGGTATCCCCCCTAGGGGGGCTCTTGGCTCTCCTCAGAGGGGTCTGCAGAGCAGACGGCACCTGACAGGTGGCAGAGGCAGTGGGAATGCTGCAAACGCCGGGCAGGACAGATTCACAGCAGATGGAGCCGAGGAGGGGGGCCCTCAGCCAGCAGGCGTGAAAAGAGGAAGGGGTGGGGGTGGAGAGAACTGTATGAGGCGGGGTAGGAGAGATAGGAAGCGCCCACTGAGGAGACCCGTGTGAGGGTTGAGGCGGGCAGAGGGCCCTGGAAGCCAAGAGGCCAAGGCTGCCACGTCGCTCAGGCTCAGGCCTCCCTTCTCCCAAGGGCTGACTCAGGGAGGGTCACCAAGACCAAGCTGGGAGTCCAAGCGCCACGGAGATGCACGTGGATACGCCAGTGGGGGGAGGGGGCAGCATGGGCCACAGCTCTTCTTCCGCCCCTAACTTTGCAACTATCACTCTTTCCTTTCAGCTGATCCTCTGTTGCTTGACTCGTTTGAATAATTCGTTTTGCCTTTGACATCTACGACAGGCCGATATGCGGCGATAATCGCCCAAGCATCATCTCATGCAAGCCTCGCCATAGGTAGGTACTTTTATTATCCCCATTTTACAGATGAGTTCACTGAGGTTGGGGCGATACCGAGATGCTAGAGGTCATGCAGCTATAAAGTGATTTGAACTCACATCTGACTCCAGAGCCCAAATTCTTTTTTTTTTCCAGATCTTTTTTATTTATTTGACAGAGAGAGAGACAGCGAGAGAGGGAACACAAGCAAGGGGACTGGGAGAGGGAGAAGCAGGCTTCCCACCAAGCAGGGAGCCCAATGCGGGGCTCGATCCCAGGACCCTGGGATCCTGACCTGAGCCGAAGGCAGGTGCTTAACGACTGAGCCACCCCGGCGCCCCCAGAGCCCAAACTCTGTATCATTAAGCAAAGGCTGTATGCGCACACGTGAGTGTGTGTGTGATACGTGTGCGACACGCGTGCCATGTGTATATGCGTAGCTACACATGGTTTCACTGTTATTTATCTTTCTTCCTTCTATCCTTCCCTTTCCAGTAGCTACATTTTCTCTCACCTTCCTCTTTTCTCATCCCTTCGCTTCCACCTGGGCTGCTAGTCCGTGTATGAAAGGACCACACCCTGGCACTCACCTGGGCTTTAGCCAGGAAGAGCCAACTCTGGCCTTGATTGTGGCCTGGCTCTGGGACAGGGTGGGAAGAGAGAGGGGGAGGGAGCGGGGCGGGACTGTCTCTGGGACAAGAACACCAACGTGGGTTGGACTAGCTCCCGGGCATTTGCTTAGTGCCCAGTGGAGCTCGTGGTTTCCCGGTTCATTCCCAAGCCCTGTCCCAGCACACCTCAGCTTTCTGGAATGTTGTTTCCTTTCCTCCCCTTTCTGCTTCTTCTCCTCTCTTTGCCCAGGCGCGAAGGGTGAGGGTACCTTGTGCCTTCGAAAGCAGGTACTTCTATTTATAGCTTCCAGAAGATCCAACCCACACTTGCCTGTCAGTTAATCTGTTGTGGAGCCTGATATCTCTAAATTCATCCGTGGGCTGCCCGAGTGGCAGGCACAGGGGGAAGGATATGGGTGATGGCCTTCACCCGTTCCAGGGTGCTCCCTGAGCCCATGTTTCCTTTTGGCTTCCTACCCTAAATTATGAGCCTGCCTGCCGTGAAATTTAGCCAAATGTCAGTGGCTTGTGTGCAGGGAATCCTGTGGTAAACAAGCATGGGGGTGCTACCAGGTCCATCCCCGAAAAAAGCAGAATAGGATTGGGAAACAGCTGTATGATAATAAACCAGTTTATAATTCATGGGGACAGATGTGGAGACTGGGGGCGTTGCCATCCTCTGGGCTCCCAGTGAGGAGCTCCCCAGGGAGATACACGCATGCACCCACATGCACACACACACACATGCACCAACACAACACACCAACACAGACACACTCCCCCCACAGAGGGCCTGAGGGACCACCTCCCACCCACAGCAGATTCAATCTATGCCTACCCCACAGGTGGGCACCTATTCCTGCCTCAATACTCCTCTCCTCAGACTCTCCCCCAGAGACAGGGCCAGCCATGTTGGGGGGGGGCTCCCCAGGACCTGGCTCATCCTTTCCTTTCTACAGTTCTAGAAGAGCTAAGATTACTCCCCCGTGCTAGCTTGGGAGAGTGGCCGTGAGTGACACTTGGGAGAACAGCAATGCCAGGGTGGACCGAGGGTGGGTGTGAGCCCCAGTTCTCCAAGCCCATGACTGGGGAAGGTCAGGGTGTGAGGGACAGGTTGAGACAGCACCTGAGGAACACCCGCACTGCCAAGACAAGCATTTACACACCCACACACAGGCAGGAACATGAGTGCACACGCAGACACACACACGCACACATGCACCAAGTGTGCCCACCCCCACCTGCCACACAAGGGCTGCACACACCTCCTCGGACCTTGTCGGTCCCACGCACTCACCTACGCACTCAGGTGCCTCCACCCCCTTCCGCATTCTAAGAACGTCCCACAGTTTTCCCTCTACAAGCTGTCACCTCCACACAGACCCACACGTGTTGAAGTCCAGAGGCTCACACACACACATATACGCACACCTTCTCGCAAGCCATATTTGGGAAAAAAAAAAGAAAGCCACAGGCGCCAACATGCACGTGTGCTACCTCCACAGAAGGCATGCGACCCGTATGCCGGCTTGCACACGCATGTACACTCACATGCACGTCAACCCCTGCCCAGATTCTGGTATTCTCTCTCCAATCTTCTCCAGGCTAGAAGACCCAGACTTTGAAAATGTGGTTTGTCCCTAGCCACACTCTGCCAGCCCTGATCCTCCACATGCCGACAGGTCTGCACACCTACGTGGGTCTGCGCACGGACAGTGGCTTCTGCCCACGCTCTCCACCTACCTACCCCTTTCTGCTCTGGAGCTGCCCCTCCCCACGTAGAAACCCTTTGGTTACATGCACTCCCTCCCTCAACATGTCCTCCCACACCCATGACAAGTGGTATGTCCACCCCATAAATATACTGCCTCACGCTGCCCCCACCCACACAACCCAGAGGCTACTCGGATAAGTGATCCCCCCACACACGTAGCTCACGTGTACAAGAAACATATGTCCCTAAACATGCCACCCAGCAGTGGAAACCCACACAAGAGCCTAAGTGTGTGCATACAGAACTATCTACGCAAGCAAACCTCCAGGGACCTCGCAAGCATGCATACGTGCTGTACACACCGATACCCCTTGCCCATGCCCCTCCAGAAAAGCCACCCACAAGCCGGGGGGGAATCTTCCCCCACCCCACTCTCCCTGTTGGCATCGCTGACTGCAGCAGAATGGTCACGGGGTGACTAACTGTGGTGCCCCTGGGGACGGGACCCAGCTGTTAATCCCTTTGCCAAGGCCCTGGGGGACAGGGGACAAGGTCGTTGGCCCTGGCAATCCAGGTGGGCACCGTGGGCAGTGGCTGGCCCCTGGTGCCCCCAGCTCTTAGCCCCTTGCCCCCTCAGTCCCTCTCAGAATTGACAGCGGGATGCTCTGGGGAGGAAGGGCACTCACCTGGCTCCACGGGGCTCTGCAGAGGAAGACCTGGAAGGGAGGGAAGGGAGAGCCCTCTGTGCGGACGTGCTCTCCCCAGGGAGAGGGGCAGCGGCGACGCCGGGGTCACAGGCAGCGGCGCTCGCTCGCTCCTCCCGCTCCTCTCGAGGCTGCCAAAGAGGCTTCTTCCATGCCCCGCAGGCAGCTCCTGCCTGGCTCTGCAGCGCACGGCTACTGCCCCCAGAGAGGCGATCTTCCCAGCCGAGCGCAAGGGGAGGCAAGAGCGAAATCACAGCAGCGTGGAGGAGAGTGAGAGGCAGAGAAGACGAGAAAGAACGGGAGAGCCAGACCGAATCTGGCTCCACCAATGGGATCAGAGGCTGCCCAGCGTCAGGTGACAATAAGCAAGCTTGGTCCCTGCTCGCCTGGGCTGGTGGGAGGGGAAAGGGCAGAGGGTCTCCCAGGAAGCTCCGCTGATGTCCTCAGAGACAGCGGCGGTGGCTGCCACTTTTCCCCCCGTTCTTCCAGAACAAGCTGCCCTCAGAAGTCCCTCCAACACACCTCGACTTGGAAATCTCTCACTTGAATGCAGCCCCCGAACTTTAGGATGCTGGGAGAGGGGTGGGGCTGAGCCCAGAGGCTTGGGAGCCCCCAAACAAGGATTCTGACTGGGGGAAGGGAAGGGGAGCTGTGACGGGAAAGGAGTACGGGGGTCCGTCTTCAGTCCGGATTCTCTCTGCGGGGACTTTGGCTGATCCATGGCTCCATTTTCTTACCAACTCTATCAAAAGATATTAGACCCGTAGAAGATCCCCGATCATCTAGGGAGAGTCCTCTGGCTGCTCAGGTGTCCCCAGGGAAAGGAATGACAGAGAGAGAGAGAGAGAGAGAGAGGTTGTGGGGCAGCGAAGGGTGTGCAGAGGCAAGAAAGTGGGGGTGGGAAGAACACACAGGGAGCTTGGAGTGTTCTCATCCCAACCAACCATCTGGGCTACGGAGAATACTATCTGCTCTCTTATTGACAGGCGGCTTTTCTACCACCAGATGAAAACCTCAGAGACGCCACTGTGAAGAGCACTCAAGGAAATCTGAATCAAACAACCAACAGTGACAAAGAGTATGCACAGTGTGGAAAAGCATGGGCTTTACAGTCAGACAGATTTGGTTAAAATTCCAGTTCTATCACTTTCTAGCTGGGTGATCTTGGACAAGTTACTCAACCTCTCAGAGCTTCGATTTCTTCATCTGTCAAGTGAGACAATAAATACTGAATGAGAAATTATGTAAATCACTCAGCTGTGGGCCTGGTACACAAGAAGGGCCCAGTGACCCATCAGAACTGTTGTCATTGCCATCATTATTAATAGTGTCTGCCTGCAAAGAGCCCGTGGTCTTTTAGGGGGAGGAAAGGTGGACATAAAGAACAAGAAATATACAACCAAATTGCAGGGTACAGATAAGGATTCAGAGAAGGAGGAGTCAGAACCAGCTGGAGTCCAGCCAGAGCACAGCCAAGAGGGGACTGTGGAAGCAGGAACATGGTGGGGGGTGGGGAGGGCTTGGTGCAGGGGCGGCGGGCAGACCTCTCAGGTTCTGGCTGAGGGCTCAGAGTGCCATAGAAGGCATGAGCTGAGTGCAAGGGACACTCACCGAGAGGGACTTGGGGGCTGCAGACATCAGCAAGCAGCAAAGGTTAGAGGAGGTGACAGTGGACAGAACGCGAATATTTTACAGAAAGCAAAGACAAGCAGAAGCCAATCCTTCCCTAAATGGGTGTGGAGAACCCAAGCAAGTTTGGTCAGATCCTGAACCACAGAATGCAGCATGGTGCATTACACTGAGACAGGATTAAGCACTCCCTTGGCCAAACATAAGTAGGTCCTGCCCCTCGCACACCTACACTGAAATGTCGCAATTTTGAAGGGATGCAAAACGTAGTCTCATGGTTATGGCCAGCACCAGACATCTGGACCAAAACTTGGCCCTACAACTAACCTGAGGGTTGGTGTGAGCAAAAGTCAGGTTCTCTGAGACTCGGTTCCCCCCTTAAAAGGAAGACGTGTCCTAGCACAGCTCTGCCTCCCACCTTCCCAGGATGGCACGCGGAGTGCGCATGAGATCATGTGTCCCAAGGGTGAACAGTAGCCATCTGAATGCGCTTTTGTGGAGCTGTGTGATAGCCTCAGGGGAAGGCACAGACCCTGTCAGGGCTTCTGCTGCTTCCTACCTCTGAGGACTGCTCTTCAAATCACATGAGAAAACACATGGGGAGAAGAGAGCTTAACAACTCAAATAGAACGAACGCTATGTGAAACCAGACAACCGCCCAGATGCCCTTCTGCTGCAGTTTTATTTTTAATAGCTTTTTATTACACAAGGAATACATGATCACAATAGAAAGATGAGAAATTTTGATTCTAAAATTGAAGAGAGAAAATCATTCATTTCCCCCACCATTCAGATATATATTTTATTAACAAAAATAGAAAGTGTAAATACTGTTTTATAACCTGCCTTTTTCACTTACCAATACCTTTTCTGTTCGTTACATAGTCTTTCTACAGTATTGTTTTAAATTGCTATGTATGGTTCTATTGTCAGGTCATACTCCAATCCCCTAATCTACAATGAATGTTTTGCTTTTTCTCCATTCTAGACAACACTGCAATGGACAATCTTACAGCAAAACTCTGCCCACACCTTAATTATATCTCCAATAAAATATTCAAGGGTATAGACCTTATTTGGATACTGACCTAAACTGTTAAAAAAAGAGAACCCTGTGTGACAATTGGGCAATTTGAATACTAAGGGGGTATTTGATAGTATTTAAGAATGATACTCTGATAATGATATTTTATGGTTATTTTTAAAAAGAATATCCTTCAGAGATACATACTATAATATTTATGAGTGAATGACATGATATCTGTGACCTATTTAAAAATAATCTGGAGGGGCGCCTGGGTGGCTCAGTCGTTAAGCGTCTGCCTTCAGCTCAGGTCATGATCCCAGGGTCCTGGGATCCAGCCCGGCATTGGGCTCCCTGCTCCGCGGGAAACCTGCTTCTCCCTCTCCCTCTCCCCCTGCTTGTGTTCCCTCTCTCTCTGTGTCTCTCTCTGTCAAATAAATAAAATCTTTAGCATGGACAGGTGAAACAAGATTGGCATGGCTACAGATAATTGTTGAAGCTGGGTACTTGGAGATCCAATAAGCTATTCTCTGCACTTTTGTGCATGCTTGGAAGTTTCCGTATTTAATATTATATCTAGAGTATGATTACAATAATAACAAAAGCAATTTTATTATTATTATTAATTTTATTATTTTATTGTTAAACACCAAGACGCTATGAATGGGATTCTCACCACAGCCTTGAGAGGTGGAACTATCAACCTTATCTTAAAAGAGTTGGTGGTGGGAAATGAGACTCAGCCCATAAGAGGCAGAACTATATTCAAAATCATGTCTGAGTACAAGGGCTGGGTTCTTCATGGTAGAAGGACATAGAGCAAATAGAGTGTGAGGCAATAGATAGAAGCTGTAAGTGAAAAAGACCTACAGTCTTAATACTGTTTGCGAATTTTATAGACTCAAAATGTTTACCTGTATTTCTTCATGGTTGAGCTAAGTGCGGGGATTTCCGGGGCCAATGAATGCAGACACATCCAGACAGCTCATAAAAACCACTTTGTTCGTTTACGTGTGTTGGCAATGACAGGAGTGGGCAGTGACTGTGTTTAAGAACTGTATGGATTTCTCAGTGCTTCTTTGCTTTAT
Organism: Phoca vitulina; assembly: GCF_004348235.1. NCBI lineage: Eukaryota > Metazoa > Chordata > Mammalia > Carnivora > Phocidae > Phoca > Phoca vitulina. The sequence continues at coordinate 2,338,943 of NW_022589756.1, forward strand.
CGTTTTGAAATTATATTTAGACCTCTTACAACCCTCACTACTTTGAACTTTTAAAGTTTTTTTAGCCGTTTTTTACTTAAATATTTAACAAATTTAAGACGGGAAAAACGCTAAATTATATTTAAGCACACTGAAAAGCTATAGAAGAGACACTAATGAAATGTTGGAGGGGCAAAAAGAAACTTCAAGGGACAAAGACCAAGAACAATGAAGAAAGAATCACAAGCCCAATAAAAAGTGGAAGGACTGATAGGATGAATCCACAGTACTGGAATAGTCACCGAGCTATACCCAGAGGGGAAGAGCACAACGTAGAAGCTACGGAATACCACTGGGCACTTCTTGGCAAGATACCAGGGACAAGACTTAAACGTAACGGATACACAAACTGCCACCAGGACACAAAGCCTTCCCTCCACTCGCTCAGTATTTGCTTACTTATTTACTTACTGCATTAAGCAACCTGCATACAGAGAACCTATAGAGAAGACATATGGACGTGTGCAATGCAAGGATGGCTTTTACATCAGTGGTGCTAAAGTTAAATCACTTGTACAATCCACCTGGAAACAATACACCCTTTTATTTCTCTAATGCACATCTGGATTTGCTACTTGGTCTCAACACAAACTGGAATTCATTCGTTCATTCAACAAAAATTTATTGGGTGCTTACTCTGTGTCGGGTATTGTTTCAGGCAGTGAGGATACTGTAGTGAAGGAGGAAAATAAGTCCCTGCTCCTATGGGGTTTTCTTTCTGGTGGGGGGGAAGACGGAGAGACAAACAAACTCTAGAGTCTATTAGGTGATAGTGTCATAGAGAAAAAGAAGTCAGTAAATAGGGATAGGGAATGTCATGGGGGAGGTTACATTTTTAATAATGCCATCAAAGAAGACCTCCTTGAAAAAGTGACTTTGGGATAAAGAAAAAAAAAAATATTGAAGAGAGGAGGAGAGCCACGCAGAATTACATGGGGGAAGGGCATTCCAGGTAGCAGGTGCAGAGGCCCTGAAGAGGGAGCATGCCAGATTGTTCTGGATAGAGCAAGGGACAGGTGCAGTTGGAGCAGAGTGAGTGAGGGGTGTGTGGTAGGAGTTAAGGACAGAGAGATGGTGGGTGGAGGGACAGATTAGGTAGGGCTTGTGTAGGCCAGTCTAAATTCTCTGGTTTCTACTCTGAAATGGGAAGCCTCTGGGAAGTCAAGAGCAGAGATGTCACCTGATGTGAAATATGTTAATTATGCTATGTTACAACTAAACTGACGGGACCCAGGTGGAAGCAGGGAGGCCAGTTAGGAGGCTATTAAAATAATCATAGCAAAAGAAGAAGAAGGAGAAGGAGAAGGAGAAGAAGAGGGAGGGGGAGGGGGCAGAGGAAGAGGAGGAGGAGGAGGAGAAGAAGAAGAAGAAGAGATGGTGGCCAGGCCCAGGGTGGCATGTCAGTGAATGTGGTGAGAAGTGGTAAGATTCTGGAAAAGCTGATGTACTGGATGCGTCACATGAGAAAAAGACAGGAGTGAAGAATAACTGCAAAATTTTGACTTGAATGGCTAGAAGGATGGGGTTGCCACGTACTGAGATGGGAAATATTTCGAAGTAGTTTGAGGAGGGAATCAAAAGTTCAGATGTGGATGTAGGTTTGAGATGCCTTGTAGACATCCAAGTGGAAGGGTGGGATAGGCAGAAATACACATCTGGTGTTCAGAGAGGTCCATATTGAGATAAGCACTGAGGAGTCATCAGCATTCAGCACAGGGTTTGAAGCTGAGAAACTGAAACAGAGCCAAAGGAGTAAGTATAAAGAAAAAACGGAAGAGTTCTGAGGACTGAATCCTAGGGTTCTTCAGTGTTCCAAGGTCAAGGAGATGAGAAGGAACTAGCAAATAATGGCCTGCAAAATGATGCAAACAAATCAGGAGAAATTACTCATAGAGAACATGTAATGGCTTGAGCTTGGATAGCATTTTCATACCACACATTCCTTTTCTTCTGACACATACTCAAAACAGTTTCTTATTCATTTAGTATTCCCAATGCCCAACAAGATTTCACAGAAACAGTCTTGACAGAATCTGTTTACACCTTCTGAATTCTGCATTTAGAACAAAAAAACTATATTTGCTCTTAAGAGTTTAATTATTAATTTCATTAAGTTATCAGACAACAATAAGATTATCACCTTTACTATGAAATATGTAGAAATAAAGTGTTATTAATAACAATTAAGATCTGCTAGAATCACAGATGCGATGACATGGGGTTCAGCTGGTAAGGATTTACTAGTTTCTTTTGAGGCTAGATAAAAGAATATACACCCTTTGGAAGAAAACAGAGAGGGAGGTGTTAGAGCAAATAAAGAAAGGAGAATGGTGTGGGGCATCTGGGTGGCTCAGTTGGATAAGCCTCTGACTCTTGATTTCAGCTCAGGTCATGATCTCAGGGTCGTGAGATTGAGCCCTGTGCCAAGCCTGCAGCTCTGCCCTTAGCAGGGAGTTTGCTGGAGATTCTCTCTCTCCCTCCCCCATCCCACCTCCCCACCCCCGTGTGGATGCACACTCTCTCTCTCTTAAAAAAAAAAGGGAGAGAGAGAGAGAGAAAAGAAAGGAGAATGGTGCCAAAAGTATATTAGCCTAATTAGAGGGAACACTGGAGAATATTCTTAATGGGAAATTATAGTAACTGTTGTTAGGAAGCAAGCCCCCAAATGTTAAAGATAGAAGTCTTGATTTAAGTCTTCTCTCCTCTTGTCTTGTTGGGGTGAAAAATTTTGCAGAAATCCAATCAGGATTGCAGGAAGGAAACTGGTTTCCTGGTTAACAGGAAACTGGTTAAAGGAATTATGGTGCAAGACAACAATGTGGAGTACTATTTAGTCATTAAAAATTATAATTTAGAAGTATATTCGATAACTCCAAAAATGTTTATAGGATATTGTTAAGAGAAACAAAAGCAGATTATAGAACCATATGTAAAACACCTCAATTTTTAAAAAGCCGCATGTATAGAAAAACAACTTCAAGTATGTAATGGATGACTTTCATTTTCTTCTGGGTGTTTATTAAAGTTTTCCAAATTTTCTACGGTGAATAAGTATCTTCGTAAAAAACAAAACTGGTACATGTGTGTTCATAGCAGCTTTATTCATAATAGCCAAAAACTGGAAACAACCCCGACTTCCTTCAAAGAACAAATGGTTAAACAAACCATGGATACTTAGTAATAAAAAGGAACGAACTAGTGATACATGCAACAATTTAGATTATCTCCAGGGAATTATGCTGAGTGAAAAACGTCATCCCAAGAAGTCACATACTGTATGATTCCATTTTTGAATGAGTTCCACTTTTGAAATAAGAGAAGTACGAAAGTGAAGAATAGGTTAGTTGTTGCCAGGGGTGGGCCGAAGGGAGAGAGGTGTGGCTATTAAAAGGCAACTAAAAGGGATCCTTGCATTGATGGAAATGTTTTATATTTCTACTGTATCAATGTCAATATTCTGGTTGTGATATTGTACCATAGTTTTAGGACATGTTTCTATTGGGGAAAACTTGAGATCTCTGTATTATTTCTTAAAACTACATGTGTATCTGGGGCACCTGGCTGGCTCAGTCTGTTAAGCATCTGACTCTTGGTTTCCGCTCAGGTCACGATCTCAGGATCAAGAGATAAAGCCCAGCGTGGGGGTCAATGGGCTCAGCGTGGAGTCTGCTTGTGATTCTCTCTCCCTCTGCCTTCCTGCTCATTCTCTCTCTCCCTCTCTTTCTCTCTAAAATAAATAAATAAATAAATAAATCTTTAAAAAACCTGCATGTGTATCTATTATCTCAAAAATTTTACTTAAAAAACAAAGTACATCTTCTTTTGGCCCCTACACAAGTCTGAAAGGTTGTCCTAGGTATATAATCCAAAAGAAGAAAAAAATGTTAAATGCACCAGATGTTCACTACAGCGTTATTTACAGCAGCGGGGGCGGGGGGGGGGGGGGGACAATCTAAGTGTCCAAATAGGAAAATAGGCAAATCATGACATAGACCCAAGAATTACACATTTGATACAGCAACAAAGAAATGTTATTTCAAAAGGGAGGATTCAAAATTGTGGTACAATGACAGCTCTACAAGGGGATTGCATTGCAAAAGTTTTAATAGTAGTGAGTGGCAGAAGTGTTTTCCTCCCCTCAAACTTTCCGCAATGTTAAGTGGTTTTTAAATGGTTTGGGGGTGGGGAGAACAGTAAAGGCATTTTTTTATGTTAAATTACAAATGAAGGAATCACCATAAAAGTTCTTTAAATTCGTCCCTCCCAATCGAGCAAACTTCGTTTTTCGGTTCCGGGCTTGGAACGAGAGCGCACACAGGGGTCCGCAGTCAACAGCCCTGAGAGCGCACACGAGGGTCCGCAGCCAGGAGCCCAGGGCGGGTGCCCTTAGGCACCCAATTAGTCCGCTGTTGCTGCCCTAGCGCTGCGCTCACAGCCCCACCCCAGGATCCCACCAGCAGTCCAGGGAAGGGACCCCCAAGCAGTCCAGGGAAGGGACCCCCAAGCGAGGACGAGGCCGCAGCCCAGAGTACAGTGACCACTCCAAGGTCATCACCGAGCCCACAGCCGCGGCTCGGCCCGGCCCAGGACTTCCCAACTCTGGGTCCGGGTCTCGCTCTCCGCCCCGCGCCCCTCGCCCCGTCCCGAGCCACGACCCCACCGCTCCCAGAGGCTCCACCACGGCGAATCCCCATGCTGGGTCGTGGCGGCCGCCACGGCCCCCGGACCCAGAGCTGGGCGCCTCTACCCCCTCGGCCCGGGCCAAGACCCCCGAACGCTGCACCGCAGCGTAACCTAGACCAGACCCCTCTTCCATTTTCGCCCTCTCAACCCAGCTTTTCCCGACTCCGGGAAGAACCGGGAAGAGAAGGCGGAGGGGAGCGAGGCGCCGCCGGATAAATACTGTGGCCCGGCCCCGCCCACCGACCTCACTTCCGCCCCGCGGCAAGATGGCGGCCCCCGGGCCCTGCCACGCAGACTTCCGCCGGGCGCAGAGACCCAGGACAATCTGCGGGCCGCGGCGGAGGTGAAGTCGGGAGGCGCGTGGTGTGGAGCCACAGCCCGAGTACGCTGGGGTGCGTCTCTGCCTCGTGCCTGGCCGGGGGCCTGGGCAGAGAGCGAGCCAAGTGCTCTAACTGGGTGGTCCGGGGAGTCTTGCCACGTGGAAAGGGAGGGACGCACTGCCTGGGGGGCGGGAGGCCACGTGGGTGGGGTTCCGCCCAGGGTCCGTGTGTCCGCCCCCTCGAGTGACTTTGTTGCCCCTTTCCTTCTTTTCTCCCAGGCAAAATGTCGCAAGGAAACGCCGCGGGCGAGCCGAGTGCTCCGGGAGGTCCCCGCCCCCTCCTCTCTGGGGGACGGGGGCTTATCGGGCGGCGGCCGGCGCCTCCACTCACTCCAGGTCGCCTTCCCTCCATCCGCTCCAGGGATCTCACCCTCGGAGGAGTCAAGAAGGTACCAGACGGCACCTTTCTAAAGAAACCCTACTACCTTGAATTCCAGGACCCTGGGGTTCAGCTGATGTTCACGTAGGGCCTACCGTGTGCCAGGCTTGGTATTGGGCCTAACAAAACTCGCCCCCAGACTTTGCTGACAAATTCTGGGGAGTCTGCCTACCTTCAGGTCTAGATACTGGTTACAAGATGTTGACTGGTTCTCAGAGATGGCTGAAGGGCAGAGAAACCTAATTACTCCCCAAGCAACTTGAGCAGTGCTTATTTACCTTTTTTATGTGTTTTGGACACCTTTAAGAAACCCATGAAAGCCAGCAGGCATAAACTTTGCCTGCAGTTTTACAGAGTTCTGTATTCACCATGGATTAAAGTGGCAGACTGTGATCTAGAGTATAATGAATCCTAGGCAGGACACTGGAGGCTCTGTGTCCTTTTCTGTTGTGTTTATGACTGTAGATGTAAGGATAGCCTTGAAATTTAGTGGGGGGAGGGGAGGCTGTAATAGAAGCATAAAACAGCCAGTTTTCAAGACTTGTTTGCCTTGGGAAATGCTGGTGGCAGCCTAGCTGTATCATCTGTTTGTGAGTGCTGGCCGACTTCCTACTTGAGCCTTGCTGCTAGAGCTCTTTCCTATGATACTCCATGGTTTCTATAGCAGTTTGATGACAGGAAGTGAGATTAGACAAATAAGTTTTCAAAGCCCTGAGGGCTCTCCTTTCAGAGGGCAGAAGCTGAGGCTGCTAGCTTAAATAGGTTTTGGTGCCCTGTTCTGTGTGTAAGTCCACTGCTATCATGACAAGATGTTTGTCCCTTTTAAGTACATGTCTGTCTCTGTAAATCATTGACAACAGTGGGGAATATAGAATGGTGGTCTTGGTCCATACAAGATGCCCTCTGAGAGTTTTCATTTTTCTCTGTACTTTGGGATCAGAACTTACCAAACCAGTGACTCCCATATTTTACTTTCAGAAAACCTTCACCCCAAATATCATCAGTCGGAAAATCAAGGAAGAGTAAGTAGCTGGGCCTTCTAAAAACTTTCCCCTTATTGTTCTGAATTTGGGTCTTTTGGGAAATAACTAGGTATGTGGCTCAGAAATCTAAATTTGTGTATTAATTTTTTTCACTAGTGATTTTGGACCCAAGCTCCCAGGTGATTCTAATGTGCAGGATAAAAAGTACTGATGCCTGGAAGTCCATCTCTAGACAGTGGTGATTTAACTTTTTTGCAGTGAAACAGAATGATTATCTTTTACAGCTGGAGTTGAGACCCACTAGGTTAGACAAAAACGTGTCAGATTTTCACTTACGTTCTTTTGTATTACAACCCTCTTGCTTTCAAGCAACACTAAAAAGTCCACATTTTGGGGTAGTCTCTGTAATTCAACTTTTGAGTTGTAGTTCTGATATATACTCTCAAGAAGAAGGTAAAGTAAAGCAAACTGAAGGGACACTGCCCCATCAAGGAAATAGAAAAGGTGCTAGACTTAAGATTGGGTTCTGCTTCTTCTGATACAGTTATTGTCTCGTTAATTCTCCACTCAGGTGGAGTAGAGTGGTATGGAAGAGTAAGACCAGTTCTCTGAGGCAGAGTGAGTGAGTGGTTTCCCTTACTCCATTCTCTTTTCCAGGCCCAAGGAAGAAGTAACCATCAAGAAGGAGAAGCGTGACAGGGATAGAGACCGACAACGAGAGGGGCATGGACGGGGCCGGGGCCGCCCAGAAGTGATCCAGTCCCACTCCATCTTTGAGCAGGGTCCAGCTGAAATGATGAAGAAAAAGGGTACAAAGCTGGGGTTCTGGGAGGAAGGAATCAGTGGATTTCAGTCCAGACTGCCCAAGAGAAGGGCAAGGGCAGTAAAATCCCCCTGCTCCCAGTTTAGTTTTCCTTGCTGTTGGCCTCTTCCGTACCTCTGGTGAACTGAGTGATTTCCCACAGGGAACTGGGATAAGACAGTGGATGTGTCAGACATGGGGCCTTCTCATATCATCAACATCAAAAAAGAGAAGAGGGAGACAGATGAAGAAACGAAACAGATCCTGCGCATGCTGGAGAAGGATGATGTAGGTACCACTAGCCGGGAGGAATGGGCTTCTGGGGAGGCAGGCTTGGGGGGAAGAAGAGCTCTCTGATGTCCTGGAAGCCTGTGAACAGCAGGAGTCTTCAGTTAGAAAAGGGTGAGGTGGGCTGCAGTCCAGGTATGTGTGCATGCTAGCCAGACCATGTGACCCGCTGACTCTTCCCTGGTAGTTCATCGATGACCCTGGGCTGAGGAATGACACTCGAAACATGCCTGTGCAGCTGCCGCTGGCTCACTCAGGGTGGCTTTTTAAGGAAGAGAATGAAGAGCCAGATGTTAAACCTTGGCTGGCTGGCCCCAAGGAAGAGGACATGGAGGTGGATGTACCTGTTGTGAAAGGTACTCTGTGTCCATTAACGTCTCCTCTCCTTCCCTGTGGCTGCCCCCCAGGAATCCTCCCTAGGAATGAGCCTCCCAGATTCAGAAGCAGGTCCTCCCCCATTCCAGCTGTAAAATACATGACCCGAACAGGGACACCGAACTCTCACTCTCAGGAGGTTCGTACTGACATGGATCCGTGGGCCTAGCCTTTTAGATAAGTCACACAACTCCTGGATCCTTCTTCATAACCAGTGATTCCCTTCCACTTCGTGGCTGAGTGACAGTGAAGCAGAGGGGGATGAAGGGCTGCGTACAGCGACATGGCCACTTCATAGCTCTTCCATTTGTGTTATCTTGGGCAGTGAAAGAGGAGCCCCGAGATGAGGAGGAGGAGGCCAAGATGAAGGCTCCTCCTAGGACAGCCAGAAAGACCCCGGGCCTCCCAAAGGACGTATCTGTGGCAGAGCTGCTCAGGGAGCTGAGCCTCACCCAGGAAGAAGAGCTGCTGTTCCTTCAGCTGCCAGACACGCTCCCTGGCCAGCCGCCTACTCAGGACATCAAGCCTATCAAGACAGAGGTGCAGAGCGAGGATGGACAGATGGTGGTTATAAAGCAGGAGAAAGACCGGGTATGCTTAGGAGTGAGTTCTGTGAAAATGCCGGGGAGACCAGGAGGGGAAACGGTGAGCTGTTGGGGAAGCAGAGGTGTGCCACCCAAGCTGAAATGTCAGAGTAGTACCCATTTGTTCTCTCTACCCACAAGGGACGTGGGGCTTTGTACTTCAGCCCCTATTACATGTGTTTACTTTTTCCAGTGAAATACTTTGAACATACACAAATGAGAGAACATAAATTCTCAGGTACCATCACTCGTCTGCGGCCGTTAGCAGTATTTTGTCCATTTGTTCATTCGTTTGCTTTGGGTTTTGTCGTTCAGCCAATGGCAGGGAGCCCTGGGGAAAGGCCCTCTGGAGGAGCGCATTCTAACCTCTGCTGCTGCTGCCTTCCTTTGGAAAAGGGTGTCATTCGTGAAGGATGGAGGAAGCAGCTCCTTACCCAGTTTCCATCTTCTGATTCTCTCCACAGGAAGCCAGGCTGGCAGAGAATGCTTGTACCCTGGCTGACCTGACAGAGGGTCAGGTTGGCAAGCTGCTCATCCGCAAGTCAGGAAAGGTGCAGCTCCTCCTGGGCAAGGTGACCCTAGATGTGACCATGGGAACCGCCTGTTCCTTTCTGCAGGTGAGAGCCTGTAGGGTCACAGTAGGGGCTCCTTAAGAGGTAAGGAGTGTTGAGGAGTCCGTGCTAACTAAGGGAGAAGCATTCTTGGGATTATCACGTGAAAATCATAGGACCGAGTAGTGGGCTGTGTGGTTTTGGTTCTTATCGCTGTCTCTGTTGATTGGCAGGAGCTGGTGTCCGTGGGCCTTGGGGATAGTCGGACCGGTGAGATGACCGTCCTGGGACACATAAAGCACAAACTTGTCTGTTCCCCCGATTTTGAGTCCCTCTTGGATCACAAACACCGGTAAAATGAGCAGATGGAGGATGATGGTGACTGTGCCCACGGCTGCTGCCTGCTCCAGACGTTTTGTTCTCAAATCTGTGCGACCCAGAAAGGGCCTGTTTAGCCCACCCACTCCAGCCTTTGGCAGCCATTGTCCCAGTTTTCCCCACAGGGCCCACGTGGCTGCCTCCCACGGCAGCTGGGAACGGCACAGTGGCCTACCCACGGCATGGATCCTGCACATCCTCGCTGCTGGGGGACTTGTCCCTTCTATTTATTTTTATATTTATGTCTTATCTCTTCAAGTGACTGTACCCTCCCCAGGTAGAGAGGGGAGGGTCTGTGGGAAAGTCCAGGCTCCTCCTCTTGCTGACTGTCTTGTTCTCAGGGTAGGAAGCGTAAGGACGGTTGCCGCTTTTGCTCCCTTCTCCTTCCCAAGAAGCAGCGTTGGAGAGAGAGCAGGGAATTTTTCAGTCTGGGACTCAGTGCTCAATCCCAGCTCCATCAGTTACTAGTTGTATGACCTTGGACAAACTACCTAACCTTTCTGAGCCTCATATTCCTCATGGGACAAAAATGAGGATAATACCTACCTCACAGGGTTGGTGTGAGGATGAAATGGAATGTCGTAGATGAAAACTCCTTGCACAAGGCCAGATAAACACGGTGGGCACTCAATAAATGTTAGTTCCCTTCCCTTTGCCTGAGTCTGTTTTCAAACAAAATAGAGATGCCAAGAATCTCTTGGAAGACGTGACTGGAGCTGCTCTCTCCCTGCCTCCTGGCTGCATGTGCCGTCCCCCTGGGCCGGAAGCTCTGAAGGTGCAGGTCTGGGCCCTTCTCTGCCCGTTTTCTCCTGAGTGCTGCTAGCCAAGTGCTGCCTGTTCGCTGCGGTGAGGCGCTGGCGGTAGGTTCTACCAGAGGGGAACTCAGAGACTCCTCCTAGCACCCTACGCTTGCCTTTGGGTGATATCGGGGTCCCAGGACTCATCCCCCCACCCCTAAGCCCTGCAATGACTAGCAGTACTCTTGGCTTCCATTTAAATATTTCCCGACAGAAGCCTGTGCGCGCTCAGAATTATAACCACACTCAAATACTGCTGAAGAGCAACCCTGTAGGACGGCAACTAGGGATTTATTGCGCAGCGGCGGCTTTGACACTTGACGGATGACCTCCTCCTTCAAAAGCTTTGAATTTGAGAGGCCCCCCTGTACGTCCTGTCCTACCATCACCAGCTCTGCATCCCAGTCCCTGCTGGCCACAGTGGCCTTTAGTCCATGGGTCTGTCACCTTGTTCCTTTTACCAGATCGTCATGCTCTTGATCCTTCCAGTGTGTCATTCCTGGAGGAGCAGCTTCTCTTCCCTCATCCCCTGTCCACAGGGCTGGGTTTTTTCCCTGGTTTGGCGGTGGGAGACATCTTAGAGGTGAGGGAAGGCTGCCTGCAGCAGTGTCTGGTCGTTAGAGACCGATGTCACAGCCCCTTTTGCTGTGAGCTTAGCCAGCTGCCTGTGTACCAGCGGTGGACCACACAGGCTCAGTGAGAGTGCCTCCTCCTGACTTTGAGGTGGCCCCGGAGGTTTGGGATGGATATGCCTTCCTTTAGTCTCACCTTTCTGTCCCATGAGTCTGTTTTTTGTTCATGACAACTGGGGTTTTCCTATGCCGAGCCCCTCAAACTGCCTAGCCAGCAGCAGTGAGGGGGGTTGAACATTGGCCTTTCTGAAGCTAAGAGCTCTCCTGAGCTCCATTGGTAGTGTTGTTCTGGTGTCTTCTTGTAAGAGACAGAAGGCTTCTGTGGAGACATGAACCATGGAAGTTCTATTTGGTCGAAGGCTGAGCTTTGTTCTCCGGGCTCCAGTGTTTCTTCTTTTAGATAGCCGATGCGCTGCCACTGGGCCTCTATTGTAATCCTCTTTCTCTTCTGTTTCTTTGGTTCAGAAACAATCTTGGGCTTTTCTGGGCTAACTCAAAGGCTCTGCCTCGTTAGTTCTTTGGTATTTTGCGGTCTTCAGCTCTCCCAAGAAAGCTCGAGGAAGAGCACATACCACCTTCACATTCTCCATTTCAGGTATCTTGGGGATTGACTATTAGGACCCTGCATCAGAGTCCCCATGACCGGTCTTTCTGTCCCCGATACACGGAATGGATGTCATCAGTGAAAGCGTGGAAAAAAGATGAAACAAGTCTGCTTTCTTGACCAAGCCTCTGAAGCATACGTTTCTACCAACAAATAAACGCAAATAACGGGAGAAAAAGCCTAAAGTCAAAATTCATTATGTGTGAGTGCAAATGTATGCAAATTTATTACTACCTGCATCTACGTGTAGGCATTTTGGTACGATTCTAAGAGAACTACAGACTTGTTCATTTTTCTCACTGTGCGAGTGGAGTGACCCGTGTGGGTTCTAGAGCCAGGGTTGGGTTTGACTCCACCTCCACCAGTAACTTTGGGGAAAATTACTTACCCTCCCTAAGCTTGGTTTCATTTGTTTTCTATAAAAATGAGGTCATAGTAGCCGTTTAATAGGGTGTTTGTAGATTAGAGTGAACATAAAGCATTCATCTGGTGCCAGACAGAAAAGTGCTTCTGCGGAGAGTGAGCAGCCGCACAAGGGAAACAGGAAGCAGGGCTGACCGTGGCATAAGCAGTAAGCATGTTTAGTTATCTCCTGTAACGAGAAGTCTAGAGAGAAATGGCTCCGGAGTTGGGTGGCAGCCAAAACGTCATCAAGATTTCCTTAGGTTCGTTTGTTCTGCTGGGCTCCGTGTTGCAAAGTGGCTGCTTACAGCCCAGCGTCATTTCTTCAAATGAGTGTCCAGAGCCACAGCAGGGAGCAAAGTAGACAGCGGTAAAGGAACCTTCTCCTCGTGTGCTCTTCGGAACCCTTCAGAAGCCCAAAGACACTTGCCCCCTATGTCTCTTGGACAGAGCTGGGTCACATACCCACCCTTGGATGCGGTGCTGCCAAAGAGATGGGTGGAGCAGTTTGTCCCCCGGCCTTTGGCAACCTGTTGCTACCTGAGACAGAGTTTTGTTAGTAGGGAAGAAGCAGGAATGACAGAGAGTCGAGGTATATCTAGGTGGAGTTTTTTTAAATCTTCAATTGCCTTTTCTTCTAAATACACCAGTTTTAACATTTTGGTACATATTCTTTTTCAGACTCTAAAATTGTATATATTGTATATGATGACCTAAATATTATATTGTCTCATCATGTGCTTTATCTTAAAAACACATACAGTTCTTTGTTGATGAGCATCTTGTACTTCAGATATGTCTGAGCTAGCTGAATGAATTAAAGACGGGGTCTTTTAATCCTAGACCTACCCCCATGGTCCAGTTAAATTGACCACTTAACACTTGGCTCTTTAAAGGAAAAGAGGCTTATTTCTTAGGTATTATGTGAAAAATGACATCCACTGCGTGTTCGCCCTGTGCTCCCACCCCCAGCCTAGTGCAGGACATTCACAGCTGGGGCATTTCCCCTCTTCAGATGGCTGCAGCTAGTGACATGTGGTATTTACAGCTCCTCTTGGATATGGTTCAGCTGCCAAAGTTCTACCAATAGAGGGTAGCAACTGGAGTGTGGTTGGGTCTCAGGGGTATCCTCCGAAAAAAATGGAGAGAGAATGCCAACTCTAGTAACTCCCTCCCTGTGTAGCCAACTTCTGACTCAGTTCTTCTGAAACATTTCTTTTGTTCCCTTGTATTGGAGCGGTCACTGATCCAACTCCCCAAGGACTGAGGTAGGGGCTGGGCTTTCTTCTAGTTGGCTCATTTACATCTAAAACCCAGTCAGTCAGGAAAAAAATGCAGTCTTGATCATCATTGGTCCTACAACTATCTCGTGTATTCTTCAGGGTTCCATGGAAAAATAAAAGCCATTCCAGTTATTCAAGCAGAAGAGTTTAATACAGGAAAATAAGTGTTAACAGACTCTTTGGAAAGCTGGAGGAGTAATAGGTTGAGCCTCCATGAATCAGAACGCCAGAGAACTCCCACCAGGGGTGCAACGACCTCTACCATAGTCGGGAGAGTGGAGAATCCGGCTATGGAGCTGTTGAGTTACAGAACACCGCAAAGCTGCAGTCCGGTGATCACGAAATCCCCAGTCTCAGCTGCCTCCGGGGAACCACAGAGCTGAAGACTGGACCCTGGGACACCTGAAGAAAAAACGCCCCAGACAGAGGGCCTCCTGGGGGCTAGGCCATTGCAGCGTAGGATAGATACATCAGTGACAAAAGAGGAAGATGTCTGTCCTGACAGAACTTTCATTTTAGTGAGGGGGACAGATAATAAGCATAAATAAGTAAGTTTCGTGGTATTTAGAAGGTGACAAGCGCTTGGGAATTATTTTTAAAGGGTAGGGGGAGTCTACAGGTGGTAGCTCAGCATGTCAGAGTTGAAGAAGTGAGCTGGCAGGATCCATAGGGGGTGAGGACAGCCAGAATCGGGAGCAGCAGAGGAGACTGGCTGGAGCTGAAAGCCGGAAGGAGAAGGGCAGCAGAGGAGGTGTGGGGTGGGTGGTCCAGGTCAGCCAGGGCTTTAGGCCACTGAGAGGAGTTGGGCTGTCTTCTAAGTGAAATGGTTCACTGTCACAAGTGTTATCTGGGTTTTAAAAGGCTCACTTGAGCTGCCAGGTCGAGGCAAAGATAGAAGCAGAGATACCGGGTTAAAGGCTGCTGTAGTCATCCCAGCGACAGATGGCTGTGCTGTGGACCGGGGTGGGAAGAGCGGAGGTGCTGGGAAGTGCATGGATCCTGAGTAGTTACTTCAAAGGTAGAGCCAGCGTGGTCTGCTGATAGAGTCGAGGTGGGCTGTGAGGGAAAGAGAAGAATCAGACTGCACAGCTTTAGCAGCAGAAAACAGCTAAAGTGGTAGGAAGATGGCCTGCCTTCCACCTTTCAGAGCTCAACTGGTGGAACCTAATTCACATCCAAACCCTGGCACAAGAGATTAGGGGAAATGTGGTATTCCCTTTCTTTTTTTAAATTTATTTTATTATTTTTTATTTATTATTATTATCGTTATTGTTACTGTTATTATTATAATTATTATTTTGGTGGTATTCCCTTTCTAGCCTCAGTAATCAGGTGGCTCTTGAGTGCACATAAGCTGTATTAGCCACAGTCGGCTTAAGGATCCAAAATTTTAATAAAAGCTTTCTGTGACCATGTCATGCTGCCAATCCAAAGTTAAAGTTCTCTCTGATTCATTCTTTCAAAACAGTATATTCCAAATGAAAACACAGTCAGTACGTAAAACTAGCCATACTCAGTGGGGCTTTTAAACCTTTCCCCCAGGCAAGATAATCATAGGAATTCTTTTGGAAATGTCTCAAATATTTTCTTAGGATTCTTTATTTAAAAAGGCTTTGCCAAGTCAGTTCTATGACGTTTTTAAGGCTTTGATAGATACTGCCCTCCAGAATGCTCATACCTATTCACACGCCCGTCAGCAGTGTGCAAGAGTCGCTTGTGCATTTGTAAAGATCGTGGATCACCACATCAAAAACCAGGGATGTATTGTATGGTGACTAACATAATAAAATTTAAAAAAATAAAAAATGAATGTATAATCAAGATTCTTTTAAATTATATAAATGTAAAGCGATGCTGGGTAGCAGATCTGACCCGTACTCCAGTGGAGAGAGAACTAACGTTCCCTCTCTCCCTCCGTCAAACATCAGAGAGGGTTGATGTGGGAAGAACGCGCTGCTTCCTCAGTTGGGTTATATGCTTTCCAAAGGTCAGTGCTCATTTCTGGCAGTTGTCTTCACTGGCGTAATTGTGGAATTCAATTAAACATTGCATCAACTGGGGCACCTGGGTGGCTCAGTCGTTAAGCGTCTGCCTTCGACTCAGGTCATGATCCCAGGTCCTGGGATCGAGCCCCGCATCGGGCTCCCTGCTCAGCGGGAAGCCTGCTTCTCTCTCTCCCACTCCCCCTGCTTGTGTTCCCTCTCTCGCTGTGTCTCTCTCTGTCAAATAAATAAAATCTTAAAAAAAAACAAAAACATTGCATCAACTAATAAAGTATGAGGCTAAGAGAAAGTATTTCTGATGAAAATAAGGTAAATATGTAATTAAATATTACATAAATTGATGAACGGTAAGTGCTAAAACAAAGTTCTCCTAAACCAAAGCAAATGCTGTGGAAAGACTTGATAAAAGTGAGTCAATAAAAAATACTGTTGAATTAAGTGTAGGCAAGGAAGAGGTAAAGATGGGGGTAATTGTAAACATCCAGGGTATTGCATTCGCATGGCTTCACAACTTCCCTAAGGCTTTGCCTTTGCATTCTGCTTTTGAAGAAATCGAAACTGGTGATCTTGGTGCATTATGGGCATGTGTAGTTTCCTTGGAATGCTAATTAGTGGAACCCCACTCAAAGAATAGGACTTGTCCCTACACCAAAAGACCAGTGGATCAATGTCCATTAATAAGTGTCAAGTTAAAATATTTAAAATAGGTATGTTTCTTTCATTAAAAATGTTCCCCAAAATATGAGTTAAAATTAGATTCAGCTGTGAACAATGGAGCCCTCCAAAAACAGTGGTTTAAACAAATAGAATTTTATTTCTCTCTTGTAAAACTCTAAAGATGCACAGTCTGAGTTGGTGTGGCAGCTCTGCACCACAAAGACCCAAGGGCCTCAGGTTCCTCCAGCTTATCTCCCTATGGTATCTAGGGCATGGACCTCATCCTCGTGTTCTAAGTGGAAGACCAGAGCTCTGGTCATTTCATCCCCACCCCAGGCAGCCAGATAAATGAAAGGTTCATAGCCCTCCCCCTTGCCAAAGGACAGGGTGTGTATCATATCTCCTTTTAGGGAGGTTCCTGGGAACTGTCTCATAATATTGATGATTATATATCTTTGTCCAGAGAGTAGAGACATAGTCACCCCTGGCCTTGAAGGAGGCCGAGAAATGTGGTCTTTGTCTTGAATGAGCATATACCCTCCTAAGAGTCAAGGTTCATGACCATGGAAGAAGGAAACAGGATATTGTGGAACAATGAGCAGCCTCTGTCACATCTATTCAACTTACTTTAACAATAACTGAACAGGAGCGCCTGGGTGACTTGGTCCGTTAGGCACTGATTCTTGATCTCAGCTCAGGTCTTAATCTCATGGTTGTGAGTTCAAGCCCCGCACTGGGCTCCATGCTGGGTGTGTGGAGCCTCCTTAAAAAAATAAAAAAATAACTGAACAACTGCTGGTCCCAGTTGTGACAGGGAAGAGCTTCCAAGGCACATCACTTAGCCCACAATTTCCTCTATAGATACCATGCGTGGTCATTATAACCACTTCCTGCACACACTCTCAGCACCCTTGCCCTTCTCTCCTGCGTTATTCATTGGAAAAACTCCCACTTTTAGGTAAATCTAAATCTCTGCTAACTCTGCATTTCTTCTGAGAGCTTAAACTTGGCTGAAGAAACACCCGGCCAAGGTGATGGTCTCACTTTAAGACCAATAATCCACATTTTCTTTGTCTATTTATTTTCCTCACTCCCCAGAGAGTACAGCTAACCCCTATTCCTGTGTCCTCAAACCTCCAACACCTCCCCACTTCTCAGTCTTAGCTGACAACCCTGCTTCTTACTGCACTAAGAAAACAGAAGCACTTAGAACACGTGTTCCCTCCATGGCATCGACGGGTCGGTTTGCATCCGTGTCCAGGTGCGCAGCCTCACCTCCCATTACCGTGGATGAACTGACTTGCTCTGCCCTGAGACCAGACCCTTCCCTGGGGCACTAGATTCCATCCCCTCTTCCCTATTCCAAGGATATTGCTCCAACAACTCCCTATACAATACCCCAATTTCCCCCTCTATTAGATCAGTTTCACAGGTTACAAATAGGCTCTTAGGGACCCATCCGGAAAACAACAAATTTTCCTTCAAGGTTGAGTTGGCCTCCAGTTAACCTTTTTCCTCTGCTTCCCTTTGCAGTAAAACTTCTTGAAAGAGTTGTCTTTACATGTCTCCATGTGCTCTCATTCGTTCCCTCTTGAGCCCATTCCAAACAGCTCTTCTCGAGGTCACCAGTGACGTCTTTAGCGAACAATAGAAATTTGCAATCCTTACTTGGAATCTGTTACCGCATTTGACACAGTTGAGCACTCCTTCCTTCTTTAAGTACCTTCTTTTATTGGCTCCGGGGTCACTGCCCTCACATTGGACGTGCTCCTCATCCTTCCTGGTATCGCCCCATCTCCACACCTCTAAACTCTTACAGGGTTTCTCTTGTCCTCTCATTCCCTCAGCAATCACATCTGGAATTGGCTTTAAACTCTCTATGCCCATGACTTCCAATTTATTGTTGCCAGTTGGATCTCTCCTGTCTCCCATCCTTATATCCAACTGCCTATCCTCCCATCTCTTTTTGTATGTCTACTAGGCAACTTGACCCTAAGTACCAATTTGGGGGAAATATAGGGACCAAGTAACATGTTAAAATAAGCCATGAGAGTCCAGTCAGCAAAATCTTGATTGTGTCTACAGGACAAATGACTCCATTTCTTCAACAAACAAGTTGTAAGGGATAAAAATGAAGAATCAGGAGGACCCTATAAGTTAAAAGAAATTTAAGACAGAATGTCAATCAGTTACAATATATGGACCTCACATGATATAGATTCTGAGAACTGCAAAAACTTCTCAACATGAAGACTCCCTTCAAACCCCTGCCCTAAGAAGCTTGACCAAACCTCAACATGGCTTCTAGCAGCTTAAGGCCTCGTCCCTGGGACAACCCAGCCCCTTTTGAGCTCCTGTCTGGAAAAGCTCAGAGGTGTCAAAAAAAAAGTTGCTGTTTGTTGTAACTGGTATCTGACATCGGCCCCATCTCGTTTTCTTAGAGCACTCACTAAAAAGGGCTTGCGATGGTGAATCCTTCCTCTGTTCCTTGAGATGTGTGTGTATCTTCGGTAACTCCGAATGTCTGTCTCAAGGACCTGAAAGCTGTTCCTCTGAAGTGTAATCAGGAAGGAGAGGTCTTTGGTCTCCCTGTCTCTGGGAGGATAGATTCCTAACTTCCCGTAACTGCCAGCTAGCAGACAGTGCTGGCCTAGTCACATTTACAGTGACCAACCCTTTATGATTTTTAGCGTGAGGCCCTGCTCTTCATTCTCCGTTTAAAATGCTCTGTTGCCTCTTCACAAATCCGAATGGAGCTCAGCTCTTTTCCCTACTGGCAGTGGTTACTGAATAAAATCTGTTTTCACTGCTTTAACTAATATCCAGCTTTATCTTTGACATTTCTAACAAATTAAAAAAAAAAGAACTCATGAGGTAATCTTGTATATCTGTATATTGACTAGATATTTGATAATATTAAATATTTATCGTTAGTTTTTTTTAAGTAATGGTGTTGTGGTTCTATTTTTCAAAATCATAATTAAAAAGTATTTATCTGGAATGTTGTCACTTCTCACCACACTTTCAGCATTATCACTCTTGACCAAACCAGCATCCTCTCTTGTGGGACTTATGACTGCCTATTAAACAATCTGCCTGCCTCTATGATGCCAACCCCCAACCCCCCCACCTTCCCCCAACCCGGCCACCAGTCTGTTCTCAACACACAGCCAGAGAGATCTTGGTGAAATGTGCCATATCATGCCACTTACCACCTCACTCAGAGTAAAAGCCAAGTCTGTTCAATCTACCAAGACCTCATGGATCCTCGCGTGTCCTCTGTGATCTCATGTCCTACCCTCCTGGGTCACTCAACTCCAGCCGCACAGGCCTTGCTACTTTTGAAACAAAACAGGCAGACACCAGCTTTAGGGTCTCGGCATTATTTCCCCCCTACCTAGAACCCACTTCCCCAGGGGTTCCCCCTTGCCTAGAATCGACTTCACGTCTTGTTTCCTCACTCCTTCAGGTTTCTGAGACTACAGAACCTGACCGCACTACATAAATTAGTGAGGCCCCATCCCCCACACTCCTAGTGCCCCTTTTCCTGCTCCCTTTTTTCCATAGCATCTACCACCACCTGACATATTTTTTATTTTTTATTTATTTATTTATTTTTTGCCTGATATTCCCCTTAGAACATAAGCTATGTGACAGTAGGGACTGTTTTGTTCGTTACTGTTTCCCCAGAACTTGAAATAGTTCCTTGCACATAATAGGCACCAAATGAATATTTGTTGAAAGAATGAAGGAATGGCTATTCTTACGTAGGTTGTAGGTGTGTGCTAAAGAATTGTTCCACATTTCTGAGCAATTGCAAAAAAGGACTTTGCAAGTCTCCTCGCTTCCTCCCAAGGGAAGACTGTCCCTCACTTTTCCAGAGAGAAGAAAGGATCTCATTGACCTTGTGAGCAGGGCTTTGGGCCAAGTCAATGTACTGTTCTAGTGGCTTTCATTGCTGAGTATGTAATTGGCATTGGTATTTTCCATGAACGCACTGTGAATGCTCATAAATGCCTGAAGAGATTAGATCAATCTGGAATTCTGCATCAGGAAAGTGCTAGTGATTTGGGGACTCTGCAACCTTATGACCCCTTGAAGCTAAAAATCTCTCTGATTCATCATTTTCCTGATTGATCATTTTCCAGGGAGGCTGCCTCCACGAGGAGGCACCCCTTTTTGTGGGGGGAAAGGGGGAGTTGTCTCCCTCATGTGGCTAAGAGGTATACCTCTTTTGAAAAGCAGCTTTTAGGGGCGCCTGGGTGGCTCAGTTGTTAAGCGTCTGCCTTCGGCTCAGGTCATGATCCCAGGGTCCTGGGATCGAGCCCTGCATCGGGCTCCCTGCTCAGCGGGGAGCCTGCTTTTCCCTCTCCCACTCCCCCTGCTTGTGTTCCTGCTGTCGCTGTGTCTCTCTCTGTCAAATAAATAAAATCTTTAAAAAAAAAAAAGAAAAGCAGCTTTTAGCTTCTATTGGGTTCTTGTCAGAGCTGAACACCTGATGGGGCTGAAACACATGCCCGTAGAGACCCTGTGACGGTTATCTTGGGGGCGGGGCGGGGGGGGTAGGTTAACTCAGACCCAACAACACATAATGTGGGAAAGGGCCTGAGAAGCCTCACTTGTCTGATGGAGATGGTATATTTAAGTCTACAGCTACCTGGCCTCGGTGGCATTTTCAGCTTTACGTGAAGAAAAGGCAGTTTCCCTTTGGGGGAAATGTTATCCTCCACTCCAGAGCTGAAGCAAAGCCACTTGCTCAGTGGGACTCTCGATCCACACAGGCTTTAGGTTGCCCTAAAGCCTGGGCCGGGCTCGCTGATGGTCTGGCTCTGCTGAAACCCCTGATGTCCCCCGGGCCTCTGTGGCTGGTCAGTGTCGGTGCCAGCTACGTGGAATGGAAAACAGATGTGCTCACTCCTCTCAGTGGGCAGAACTCAAAGCCATCCTCACAGCTCCAGCCAGTGCTCCCTGATGAAGCTTGTTACATTTTTACTGCTTCTTGGGCTGTTGACAATGGCCTAGCTGTTTGGTCTGCCACTTGGAAAACTACAGACTGGCAGATTCTTCCCTCTTTGGGGTCATGAACCATGGAAACAAATCACGGCTGCTGACGGAGCTGTTTGGGTCTCTCGGGTAGGTGCTCACGGTGAGGGTCCATCCTCTGAGACCGACCAGGACCAAGCTGCAGGTGGAGCTTGCACTGTCCCCACAGCCACGTCCGCTGCCTGGCCCCGTGCTTGAAGCAGACACGCCCCACAGCCCCCAGCATAGGCTGGGCCCTGAGTAAAGACTGTATTTCAGATGCACCAGCCGTTACTGCATGCCCGGCCAGCGACTCGTAAGAAAAGTTGAACCGTTTGTCTCTCGGAGAGGGAGGCCCATTGCACAGGGCGAGGCAGTTGAGTCCGCCGAACATTTGATCCCCTCCTGGGGCTCCTGGTGGTGGCTCACCACTGTTGATCCTTTTTTGGGTTGCAATCTTGCTGCAGTGTTGACTCTGGCTAGCTCCTTGTAGCCCTTGAAACTGCTATTTGTTATATTTCTGGCTTTTGAGACATTTGCAGTCTGACCACGATGCACCTTTGATCGCAGTGGGCTCTCAAGCTACTCGAGGTGTTTGACGGCCCCTCTGTACTATTCACATCCACAGGCGTCTGGGACTGTGGAGCATTGCAATTGATTCTTCAAAAATCAACTCAAAATGATTTCTAACCCTACCTCCCTCACCTCCTCCTGGTTGGGGCATATTAGTAAGGCAGTGTGGTCACGAAATTTGACTGTTTTAGAAAGCAATCATTTCTTCTTGGCCACTCCCTGGTACTAATCAGGTGAAAGGTGGGATGTTCTACAGAACTATTTTAAGAATTTGAGATTCCCTGATGCACATGATGTTTCTTTCTCCTGAAGGCAATCCCAGCAGACCTCACCCTCTGGTGGCTGCCCAGCCAAAACAGGCCCAGGGGAAGGGGATTCAAGTTTAATGCTGATTATCAAGATTTTAGAATATTGTTACACAGTTTGTTAACATTCACACTATAAAGGAATATCAAGTGTGACAATCTGATTTTGAATTCCCCTCCAAGAATTTTTGCCCCAAACTAAACAATTCTGTGTGAGACCCACAGTTCCCAAACCGTATCATGCACACCAGGGTGCTGCAGCAGTAAGCCCATGGACCACCAGAGAATATTTTAAATGTTCAAGGGAGGGACGCCTGAGTGGCTCAGTCAGTTAAGCATCTGCCTTTGGCTCCTATCATGATCCCAGGGTCCTGGGATCGAGTCCCACATCAGGCTCCCTGCTTACTGGGGAGCCTGCTTCTCCCTCTGCCTGCCGCTCCCCCTGTTTGTGTGCACGCACATACATACTCTCTCTCTCTGACAAATAAATAAATAAAATCTTTTTTAAAAATTTATAAAAATAAATGTTCAAGGGAAGCACAGTGATACTCAACATCCATGGGAAACTGTGTGGACCACTAGTATAAGGTAGATCGTGGTTCCAACATTGGATTATTATCCTATTAACAATGTCATATCTTTGCACAGTTGGGTTTCCTACAGTTGCTGTGATAAAAAGCATGTACTGTGTGAATATCAGTGTGGAACAGGCAATGAGCATCCAATCTGATGCCAAGGTTTGAAAACTCGTACAGCTCCCAGCACATCCCATTAGCACGTAATTATGGTTACTTAAAAATAGAGTAAAAGTATTATTTTTCTTTCAATTTATACGTATTATTTTTTCAAATGGCTACAAAGTGGTGACAACATAAATATATATTAAGATATATGCCTGGGTGGCTCAGTCGGTTAAGCGTCTGCTTTCAGCTCAGGTCATGATCCCAGGGTCCTGGGATCGAGCCCCGCGTCGGGCTCCCTGCTCCGCGGGAAGCCTGCTTCTTCCTCTCCCACTCCCCCTGCTTGTGTTCCCTCTCTCGCTTTGTCTCTATCTGTCAAATAAATAAATAAATAAATCTTTAAAAAAAAAAAAGATATATGGACCTGGGGCGCCTGGGTGGCTCATTCGTTAAGCGTCTGCCTTCGGCTCAGGTCATGATCCCAGGGTCCTGGGATCGAGCCCCACATCGAGCTCCTTGCTCAGCGGGAAGCCTGCTTCTCCCTCTCCCGCTCCCCCTGCTTGTGTTCCCTCTCTCGCTGTGTCTCTGTCAAATAAATAAATAAAATCTTAAAAAAAAAAAGATATTTGGACCTGACAAATTAATAATGGGATTTTTAGGTGTTTCTTTTGTCCTGAGTTGCTGTGAAAGAAATTACCCAGACACTAGGAACACAACTGATTAAATTTTATAAAAATACCCTTGTCCCTCTTGTATCTGATCCTTCTGGACAAATGGTCGGGGTGTGACAAATAGTAAGTTTGTAGTTACTGGAATGGAACACAGTGGGAGGAGAATAATGAATTAGGCACCAGGGAGGAACCACTTCGGTCCCCTGGAAGGGGTGGGAGAGGGTAGGACATTAATAATCTTTGTCTTCCAGAACTGCCTCTAGAACTTCCCCACAAAGGAAAGCACCCTGCTCCTCTCCACCTGTTGCAAGCCCTTGACACTGAACTGACTGCTCACCTGGCCTTCTGTTCGATCACCATTCTCTTTAATCTTAGCCAGGGTGTATCAGAAAAAGCAGAAGCCAGTCCTAGCTCTGCCCCTTCCACACAAAACACCCATCAGCACCTCTGGATCTCATCATCACTCCCCTACCCATTGATCAGTCATTCCATGGGTGGATGGATGAATGCCACTTGGCTGGTAGTATGGACAGGTAGAGGAGGGTGAACTGACTGCCCCCTAGCAGTCCCTCAAAAAAAAAAAGGGCTAAGCTCTTTGAACACCCCTAAGAACCCTAAGGATTACAATCCTTCTGGGAGGCCACATTGGAGATGCTGTCAGGCTGTACCCCTGACTGATGTAGGGTCCTACTTGGGGGACCCAGCAGTTGTAAATCTTCTCTTTTTTTTTTTTTTTTCCAGGAGCACCGTGAACACCTTTGGTACATGGAAGCCAAGTGTTAACTTCTCTGCTTCCCCAAATCATGGTGACTTGCACTTAATGGTGAGTAATGAGAGACCATAAGAACACCACCAGTCTGGGTGCCTGGGTGGCTCAGTCATTAAGCATCTGTCTTTGGCTCAGGTCATGATCCCAGGGTCCTGGGATCGAGCCCCACATCGGGCTCCCTGCTCAGGCGGGAAGCCTGCTTCTCCCTCTCCCACTCCCCCTGCTTGTGTTTCTGGTCTTGCTATCTCTCTCTCTGTCAAACAAATAAATAAAATCTTAAAAAAAAAAAAAAAAAAGAACACCACCGGTAGATCACATAGCTCTTAGACAACTGCAGAGATCTCTTCAAAATGAAGCTGTCCTTTATTACTTGGAGATAACTAGCTTGTTATTCATGTGCAGTCTGTGGGGAGTTCTCTTCATGATAGGAGTTGTCCTATTAGAAAAAGTACTATGAAATTTGTCCCTGAATTTAGCTGAAGTGATCAATGACAGCACCTTGACTCTGGAAGGTATTCAGATCAGAACCCTTTCTTTCCAGTTCTTGACAAAAATTCTTTTAGAAGAGCACATGCTACATAATAAACTCTATATGAATATTTGTTAAACAACAAGCACATAAACAAAACCAATAAAGCCTGTGATCTGTGTTATTCAAATCTTCCCTAACCTTACTGATTTTTTTGGTTTGCTTGATCAATCAATTACTAGGAGATGTATGTTGTCAACTTCCAGTTTGTCGGTGGATTTTTCCATTTCTCTTTGTATTCATCATTTTTTGTTTTACATATCTTGATGCTATGTTATTAGACACATATAACTTTAGAATGGTTAAAATTTCTTGAATCCTCCATTATTTTTTTTTTGCCCATAATCAAAACTTTATTGAAAAAAATGACACCAAAATAGATCACTGTTGTAAACCATACAAAATTAAACATAATTACATTATCTTGGTAGATTAACTGGAATTACTGAACTGATAAGGCTTTCTGTGATATAACACAAATTCAAGAGGTTGTGTGGATCATTAGCGTTGCTTTCTTCTAAATGAACACCCCTCTGTGAGTCTGGCCTTTTCTCCTGTTGGCTGGCACAACACTGTTGAACAGCCTACACAAAGAACCGCCGTCTGAGCATGGCTGAAAACCGTGGTAATCTTGTAACAACCTGGACATTTTACATCCAAAAAATAGGAATTTGGGCTCTGAACTAGCTGTTTCTTTTTGTGTTTTTTCTTTTCCTCTTCCAAGGATGGGTGTAGTAAATCTCTAGCCAAAGGCATATTGATCCTTTCGCGATCCCAGCCAGTCCCGATCTCTGAATTCTCCATCATTATTAATTGACCCACTTTTTCCTTAATAATACTTTAAAGTTATTTTGTCAGAAATTGATACAGCAGCACGAGCTTCTTTTTTCTTTTCTTTTTTTAGCATTTGACTTTCAACCTTTCTCTATTATTGTGTTTTACGTCTATCTCTATCTAATTAAATGTCATATCATTGGATTTTGTTTTTTAAATCTAGCCTGATAATTCTTGCCTTTTACTTGGAAAGTTTGGTCCATTTATATTTATCATAATTACTAATACTGTTCGATTTATTTCTACCACTTAATTCGTGCTTTCTCTTTGTCCAGATTTTTCTGTGATTTATTGTTCTTCTTTCTTGACTTTTTGTTTGGATTGATTGACTTTTTTCTCATTTTTCCTCATACTGATTGAAAATATATGCATTTTATTTCTTTAAATGTTTCTTAAAATAGGACTACCACATGATCCATATGATCCAGCAATTCCATTACATACATATATATTATTCAGCCATAAAAAAGAAGGAAGTCCTGCCATTTGTGACAACATGGATGGAACTGGAGGGTATTATGCTAAGTGAAATAAGTCAGACAGAGAAAGACAAATACCATATGATTTCACTTACATGTGTAATCTAAAAAACAAACATGGGGTGCCTGGGTGGCTCAGTTGGTTAAGTGTCTGCCTTCAGGTCATGGCTCAGGTCATGATACCAGGGTCCTGGAATCGAGCCCCACGTTGGGCTCCCCACTCAGTGGGAAGGCTGCTTCTCCTTCTGCCTGCTGCTACCCCTGCTTGTGTTCAGTCTCTCTCTCTCTCAAATAAATAAATAAAATCTTTTTTTTTAAAAGATCTTATTTATTTATTTGACAGAGAGAAACACAGCGAGAGAGGGAACACAAGCAGGGGGAGTGGGAGAGGGAGAAGCAGGCTTCCCGCTGAGCAGGGACCCCGATGTGGGGCTTGATCCCAGGACCCTGGGATTCTGACCTGAGCTGAAGGCAGATGCTTAACGACTGAGCCACCCAGGCGTCCCTAAATAAATAAAATCTTATTAAAAAAAAAGGGCTCATAGATATAGAGAACAGACTGGTGATTGCCAGAGGCGGGGAAGGTGGTGGTGGTTGGGAGAAATGGATGAAGGGCATCAAAATGTACAAAATTCCAATTATCAAATAAATAAGTCATGGGATGTAATGTACAGCATGCTGATTATAGTTAATAATACTGTATTGCGTATTTGAAAGTTGCTGAGAGAGTAAATTTAAGTTCTCATCACAAGAAAAAGAAATTATTTTTTGTGACTATGTAAGGTGACAAATGTTAACTAGACATATTGTATGATCATTTCACAATGTATACAAATATCAAATCATTACGTTGTACACCTGAAACTAATATAAAGTTTTATTTCAATTATACCTTAGTTTTTAATTAAAAATTTAAATTGTATGTTAATTATACTTCAATAAAAATTATTATTGTATCTTTTTAGAGAGAGGGAAAGAGCATGAGCCAGGGTGGGAGGGGGGCAGAAGGAAGAGAGAGAATCTTTTTTTTTTTTTTTTTTTCTTTTTTTAAGATTTTATTTATTTATTTGACCGAGAGAGAGAGCATAAGCAGGGGAGCAGCAGGCAGAGGGAGAGGGAGAAGTAGGCTCCCCGCTGAGCAGGGAGCCCAATGCAGGGCTCAATCCCAGGAGCCTGGGATCATGACCTGAGCCAAAGGCAGGTGCTTAACCAGCTGAGCCACCCAGGAGCCCCAGAGAGAGTGAATCTTAAGTAGGCTCCATGCAAGGCTCAATCTCATGACCCTGAGGTCATGACCTGAGCCAAAATCAAGAGTCAGTTGCTTAACTGACTGAGCCACCCAGGCACCCCCAATACAAATTATTATTATTTTTTAAAAAATATATTTATTTATTTGAGAGAGAGAGGGAGAGCACAGAGGGAGAGGTAGAGGGAGAGAGAGAATCTTCAGCAGACTCCCCGCTGAGCATGGAGCCCTACACAGAGCTCCATCTCATGACCTGAGCCGAAATCAAGAGTCAGGCACTTAACTGATTGAGCCACCCAGGCACACCCCCCATAAAAATTATTTTTAAAAATTTTAATATGCAAACTTTATAATGTTTTAATTCTAATTACTCTAATTACTAATTAAAATATGTTATTTTTGGGGCGCCTGGGTGGCTCAGATGGTTAAGCGTCTGCCTTCAGCTCAGGTCATGATCCCGGGGTCCTGGGATCGAGCCCCACATCGGGCTCCTGGCTCAGCGAGGAGCCTGCTTCCCCCTCTCCCTCTGCCTCTCTCCCTGCTCGTGCTTTCTCTCTCTCTCTCTGTATCTCTGTGTCTCAAATGAATAAATAAAATCTTTAAAAAAAAAAAAAAAAAAAAAATATGTTATTTTTCCTTTTTTAAAAAAAGATTTTATTTATTTACTTACTTACTTATTTATTTACTTATTTATTTATTTGAGAGAGAGAGCAGGGGGTGGGCAGAGGGAGAAGCAGACTCCCCACTGAGAAAGGAGCCTGATGCGCAGGGCTCAATCCCAGGACCCCGGGAACATGACCTGAGCCAAAGGCTTAACCAACTGAGTCACCCAGGCACCCTTAAATGTTATTTTTCTTAACCTTCTGGCTCTACCTTTTTTTTTTTTTTTTAACTTCACTGTATTGGATACCTCTATGCCTCATTACAGATCCTCTCAGCCTTACCTTTCTTTATATAGCCAGCTCTGTGGTGAACATCTCTGTGGGCACTCACCAGGTCTACACAGATAGAATCTGATAATGCCTAGCCTCAGACTTGCCCTGTGCATCTCCTGCCTTCTATCCTGAGGCATCTATGTTGATGTCAATGCATAGAAGAGCACTGGGAAACCATGGTGCACCTAGAAAATATAAGGAGTTAACACACCTTAAGGTGAGCCTTTGATGACCAAGGGAAAGGAGAGAATCAATGGATACACTCATCCCACTTATTCTCGCTGGGAACATCCCCCAGGATGAGTAGTCTTGATATGTACTTCATATGGTTTCTCAAATGATCCTGAGTGATGGAGCAACCAGACCTTTGTAGCAGTGGCCAAATTAATCATGTATCCTTGAATGAGCACTCCTGCCCTCCATCATTCCTCCATCCCTCACTCTTGTTCCCTGGGATCACACACAGACCAATAAAATCCTTGCACTTAAACTTCTATCTCAGACTCTGCCTTCTGAGGAATCCCTGCTAAGCTACCCACCTATCAGACATTATTATTACTACTTTATTCAGCAAACTACTTTCTTATGACTCCTTTTTTCATCTCAGATTTTTCATTTTTCTTCATTTTAGTGTTTAAAAATTCTTTTAGACAGGGTTTGTTGGAGGTAAATTTCTCTTTTGTGATCTCTCTTTCTCTCAAAATGTTTTATTTTACTCTTGTTGAAAGAAAATTTCACTAGATATGCAATTTCTAGGTTCACAGCAATTTGTTGTTGTTTTTTCCTTAACCTTTCAGGTCTGTGGATATATTATACCACTGTCTTCCAGGCTTTTTCTATTGAGCCAATTTTCTTTCATTTGTAGAGAATGTGTTTCTTCTTAGATCTTTTCTTTGGCTTTGATATTCTGTAGTACAACTATGATGCTAAGAGTAGATTTATTTTTACTTTTCTGTTTGAGATTCCTTGGGCTTTCTGATTCCAGAGATTTGTATCCTTCATCAATTCTGAAGAATTCTCACCCATTAACTCTTTCAAATATTGTCTTTCCTCTTTTCTCTATATTATCTCCTTCTCAAACTCTGTTGGATCTTCTGTTTTAACTTTGTTCTCCATGTGTCTCAACCTTTCATATTTTCCATTGATACTACATTCTGGGTAATTACTTCAGATTACTCTTGTAATTCATGATGGGCCCCCCTCAGCCATGTCTGCTCTGTTGTATAATTTTTTCCCCTAGGTATTTCATTTCAATTTTTATATTCTTCATTTTTAGAAGCTCTATTTTGGTTCTTTTCAAGTCTGCCTAGTCAATTTTGGTAGCCTTTGCTCTTTACTCATGATTTTAATTGCCATTTTTATTTTTTAAAACATATTATGGATTCATTTACATTGTGTCCAGTGATCCTTGTTTTGAGATGTTTGTGGGTCTGATTCTGTTCATTGTAGTTTCTGCTTGTTTCCTAATGTGTATTTTAAAATAGCTTTATTAAGGTCTATGTTACAAATCATAAAATTGACCCTATTCAAGTGTTTAATAATTTTTTGTAAATTTATCGAGTGGTACAGACATCGCCATAAATCAATTTTAGAACATTTTCATCACCTTAATAAGATCCTTTTAGGTTCATTAATAGTTCATCCTCATTATTCCTCCTAGCCCCCGGCAACTGCTCTTCTACACTCTGTTTCTACCCATTTGTCTTTTCTAGACTTTTCATATAAGTGGAATCATATAATATGTGGTCTGTGCCTGGCTTCATTCACTTAACATAATGTTTTTGAAGTTCATCCATGGCATGTGGCATAGTTTGTTCCTTTTTTTTTTTTTTTTTTAAAGATTTTATTTATTTATCTGACAGAGAGAGACACAGCGAGAGAGAGAACACAAGCAGGGGGAGTGGGAGAGGGAGAAGCAGGCTTTCCACTGAGCAGGGAGCCCAACGCGGGGCTCGATCCCAGGACCCTGGGATCATGACCTGAGCCGAAGGCAGACGCTTAACGACTGAGCCACCCAGGCGCCCCATAGTTTGTTCCTTTTTACTGCTGAATTTATCCATTGTTTAGATATACCACATTTTGTTTATCCATTCACCAGTTGATGGACAGTTAGGTTGTTTTTAAGCTCTGGCTCTAATCAGTAATGCTGCTATAAACATTTGCATGCATGCTTTGTGTGGACGAATGTTTTCATTTCTCTTAGGTAGTTACCAAGAAGTGGAATTTTTGGTTCCTACAGTAATTTTTTGTAAACTTTTTGAGAAACTGCCAAATGTTTTCCAAACTGGCTGCACCATTTTACATTCCCAGCAGCAATGTATTAAGGTTCTGGTTTTGCCACATCTGTTTTGTGTCAGTCTTAGCCTATTGATAGTGATGCTGTCAGCTAGGAATGCCTGGGGGCACTCACCTGACATTCACATACTTCTTGTGGCAAGCCCCCACAGCTATTTCCCTGACCAGAGCCAATGTTGTGCTGGACCAACCCTTGTGGTTCTTAGGATTGCAAGACCCATCTCAGCACCAACCATTAGGGGACTTTGGAAAAAACCCAAAGTTTATTACCCACAAGTCCTGGAGGGTACACAGTATGCCTGAGGGCCACACAACAAGGTCTAGGGGAGAGAGAGGAAGAAGAGAGACGGAGTGTGTGTGGGGGGACCTGGGGTTCTGCCTTTATTAGGATCAAGGGTGGGGTTTTTGTGGGTTTACTCTTTATCTGGTGAATTTAAAACACAAGAGCATGGGGTGCCTGACTGGCTCAGTTGGTGGAGCACGTGACTCTTGATCTCAGGGTTTTGAGTTTGAGCCTCACATTGGATGTAGAGATTACTTAAAAATAAAATCTTAGAGGGGCGCCTGGGTGGCTCAATTGGTTAAGCGACTGCCTTCGGCTCAGGTCATGATCTCGGGGTCCTGGGATCGAGTCCCACATGGGGCTCCCCCTGCTCAGTGGGGAGTCTGCTTCTCCCTCTCCCTCTGCCTCCTCCGTCCAGCCCCCCGCTCCGCTTGTGCTCTCTCTCCCAAGTAAATAAATAAAATCTTAAAAAAAATAAAATCCTAAACAGAAACAAAACGTAAGAGCAGGGAGTAGGGGTGGGAAGGGAAAAGCAGGGGCACTCAAGGAGTCAAGAGTTCCACAAGGCTTTCTAAAGGGAAACTCCAGGGATGAGGACAGCCTGGCTCCTTGGCTACTTGTTTATCTGGCGATATGTTTGTTTGAGATGCGTGTCTTTGAAATGGGCACCTCAGCAATCAAAAGCTTAATGTCAGGTATTTACCCTTCAACATCGTTGTTGACATTTATTATTGTATTAGTCAGCTAGGGCTGCCTTAACAAAATACCACAGATGTGAGGGGCAGTGAAGGTGGTGCTTAAACAACCGACATTTATTTCTCACAGTTTTGGAGGCATAGAAGTCTGCGATCAAGGGGCGCCTGGGTGGCTCAGTCGGTTAAGCAGCTGGCCCTTGATTTCGGCTCAGGTCATGATTTCAGGGTTCTGGGATTGAGCCCCGAGCCAGCTCTGCACTCAACAGGGAGGCTGCTGGAGATTCTCCCTCTCCCTCTGCCCCTCCCCCCACTCATGAGCGCACACGCGCGTGGTCTCTCTCGCTCTCTCAATGAAAGAGAGAGAGAGAGCGCGCGCACAGAGGGAGAGGGAGAGGGAGAAGCAGACTCCTCACTGAGCAGGGAGCCCAACATGGGGCTTGATCCCAGGACTCCAATATCACAACCTGACCTGAAGGCAGATGCTTAACAGACTGAGCCACCCAGGTGCCCCTCAAATGAATAAATCTTAAAAAAAGAAGAAGAAGAAGAAGTCCATGATCAAGGTGCTGGCAAACTCGTTTCTGGTAAG
This sequence comes from Phoca vitulina, assembly GCF_004348235.1. Taxonomy (NCBI): domain Eukaryota; kingdom Metazoa; phylum Chordata; class Mammalia; order Carnivora; family Phocidae; genus Phoca; species Phoca vitulina. The sequence goes on from NW_022589756.1 coordinate 2,370,667, forward strand.
ACCCTTCCTTGGCTTGTAAACAGCCACTTTCTTTCTGTGTCCTCAAAGGGCCTTTCCTCTTTGCTCACCTGGAGAGGAAAAGAGATCTCTGGTGTCTCTTCTTCTTCTTAATCCTATCAGAATAGGGCCCCTACACTTATGACTTCATTTAACCTTAAGTACCTCTGTCCTGTCTCCAAACGCAGTGACATTGGGAGTCAGGCTTCAACATATGAATTTAGGGAGGGCAAAATTCAGTCCATAACTTCCTGCCCTATGGCTTCCCAAAATTCATGTCCTTCTCACATGCAAAACACATTCACCCCATCCCAATACCCACCCCCCCAAAGTTTTAACCCACTCCAGCATTAACCCCAGTACAAAGTCTCATCTTGATATCATCTAAATCGGGTATGGGTGACAACTGAAGTTCAGATTCATCCTGAGCTTTATTCCTCTCCGGCTGCAAACCTGTGCAGAAGAAACAGCTTTGCCTCCCAGGCTCGGGGTGGGAGTGCCAGCCCTGATGATCTCTGAGTCACCTTTGGGGTTATTCTTCTGTCTTCTTAAAGGATAAAACATGCTGAATAGTTCTATTGTCCTGTCCTCGAGAGTCCCAGAAGTCCAAAAGCCTTCCTTTCTTTCATCCGGTCTCTGCTCCTTTTGGTCCAAACTGGCAGTGTGTCTGCCAGCATAATCCCATCTTTACTCCTGGTTCTGCTGAGATAGCTGATTATCTCCACAGTTAATCATGGATAATCTCCTAATGGGGTGGATTGTCTAGCCACACCCTTGGTGTTCTCTCTAGAACAATTTTTCTCATTTTTGCAATATGGATGGGTTGAGAACTTTTCAAATCTTCAAGTTCCTTTTTGCTTAATTTTTCCTTCAATTTATCTCTCTCCTCTCACATTTTACTAGAAGCAGGAAGGAGAAGCCAGGTCTCACTTTCAACATTTTGCTTAGAAAACTAAATATCCAAGTTCATAGCTTATGAGTTCAACCTTCTACAAAACACTAGACCACAATTCAGCCAGGTTCTTTGCCATTTTCTAACAAGGATCACTTTTCCTCCAGTTTCCAATAACATCCTCATTTCAGGCTGAGATCTCACCAGAAGCACCTTTAACATCCATAATTCTACCAGTAGTTTTCTCAGGACAATCTAGGTTTTTTCTAGCATGCACCTCAAAACTCTTCCAGTCTATATCAACCACCCAGTTCCAAAACCACTTAAATACATTTTTATGTATTTGTTACATCAGCATCCCACTTCGTGTTTCCAAAATGTTATTAGTCAGGGTTCTCTAGAGAAACAGAACCATTAAGATACATATATAGTGTTGTTCCAGTCTGAAGGCTAACAGGCTCAAGACCCGGAAAGAGTCAATGTCTTAGTTTGAGTCTAAAGGTGGGGGAAAAGCAGCTGTCTCAGTTCAAAAGCAGTCAGGTAAGAGGAATTTTCTTTTTTTCTTTTCTTTTCTTTTCTTTTTTTAAGGTTTTATTTATTTGACAGAGAGAGACACAGTGAGAGAGGGAACACAAGCAGGGGGAGTGGGAGAGGGAGAAGCAGGCTTCCTGCGGAGCAGGGAGCCCGATGCGGGGCTTGATCCCAGGACCCTGTGATCATGACCTGAGCCGAAGGCAGTCGCCCAACGACTGAGCCACCCAGGCGCCCCAAGAGGGATTTTCTTATTCCAGAGAGAATCAGCCTTCTTGTCCTAATCAGGCCCTCACCTGATTGGATGAGGCCCACTTATATTACAGAGGGCAGTCTGCTTTATTCAGTACCTCAGTTCAAATGTTAAGCCCATCCAAAACACAGAATAATGTTTGATCAAATCTTTAGGCACTCCAGAGATGGCACAGTCAAATTGATTCATAAAATTAACCATGACAGGTATTATCTGTTTTACTTATTATAGCTATTCTAGTGGGTATGAAAAGATATCTCATTGTGGTTTTAGTTTGCATATCCCTAATGACTAATGATATTGACCATATTTTCATGTGCTTATTAGCCATTTATATATCTTCTTTGGTGAAAGATCAATTCAATCACTTACCCCCACCACTTTTTTTTTTTTAAGATTTTATTTATTAGAGAGAGAGCAGGAGCTGGGGGTGGGGCAGAGGGAGAAGCAGACTCCCCGCTGAGCCTGGGATCATGACACTTAACTGACTGAGCCACCCAGGCACCCCACCCCCCACTTTTTTATTGGGGTGTTTTGTCTCCTAATTGAGCCTAGTGTATGTGTATTTAAATGTGCACTCGTGTGTATTTTACATTTAAATTACAAATAACAAAAGAACAGTTCACCCATTTTATTGATCCTACTGTGTTTTGTGATTTATTTATTTTTCTTGTGAGCTTGTATCTATTGACACTTTTTATGGGAGCTTTGGGGCCAGGTTGAAGCTGCATTTCTCCTAATGTATTTACTTCTACCTGGAACCCAGAGGTACTACAGACATGGGTCTATCTCCAATTAAATCCTCCTTGTAGTTCCTAGGCCAAACAGGCAATGTAATTTTCTGCCCTTGATCTTACTGTGGCTGTGGTGACTTTATTTTCTGAACCAAAATAATCTGGAAATGTGGCCAGAATGGAAGTAGTGATGGGACAAAGGGCCAGAGTGTTTGAAGTCATGATTGCCTGGGAAAATCCAGATTGCATACAGAGGGTCACCCTCACCCTGAGTTTTAGAGCCTGGCAGGGCCAAGTGGACAAAATTTTGCATTATGAAAATATCATTGGTAATTTAATTTTAAATACTTAAAACAGTATGATGTATATGTGCTGTTTTTAATCAATATCCTAGGGATGGTTAATTAACAATTGAAGTACCCTGGTGGGGAATATAAACTCCAGGAGAAGTTGATTAGTTTTTGAAACATTCTAAGCAGATGTCCACACTTTAGAGAACTTCGACCACCTTTATCTCCACTCAACAATGAGACCATATGGATTTTTCTTTGGTGAAATAAATAGTATTTATAATGTATGGATTGGCTAGAAACACAGTACAGAGGCCACCTACTCTTGCATGACAAGATATAGAAAACTAGGGAACCCTAGATACTCCCTTTGTACTGCATATTACCATTACTCTTTGTAATGGTGCTCTTGATTTATATTCCAAAACTGACAGCTTCAGAACATTATCTGAGAATTGCTGTTGTGAAGATCTTTTAAATCCTCCCCCTAAGATGTTGTTTCCTGGGCATGGAATGAATCATTCATGCAAAGTTGGTCAAAGTACCTAAAGGACAGGAAGCTGGGACTTTACCAAGGTTACAAAACGATTTGTTTTATTGTTTTTGAGCCCACTTGCTACTAATATTTGCATGGGCAACAAAATTCTGCCTACTATATATGTTAATAGAACATAACATTATAACATTGAAAGGTAGGAAGGTTGTAGAGTAGAAGAACTTAAAATGTTACAATGTTAAACAAATAACATCTACAAAGAGTAAAGGAGTATCATGCCAATTAGATCCCTGCTTTGTAAATCCTCTTGCTCCAATACTTTTCAAATTCTATTCTGATTTGAGTAGAGGAGAGTCCTTGAATGTATGGATTAAAACAAGGTATGAGATACCTGAGGTTTGGAAAAGCCTCTAGTGCTATTCCATGCAGAGCATTTGCCTGTCTCTATAGCATCAGCCAAGGTTTCTTGAAGCCTGACCCCAACCACCTCCTAAAACCTGGGGTTGGCAAGGGGTGTAGTTATTTGCCAAAATGTTTGGAGAGGGTGAGAAATCTGTATTTCTTTGGGTGAAAATATTCTGTAATTACAAAATTAACTACCAATAGTTTTATATAGTTTGGAGAAAGTTTTTCTTGGCTTACAGATTCAGACATCAAATAATAACAGTAGGCAACATTAATTGCAGGCAATCTTCTCATTGTGCTAAGTAATTTATATACATCATCTCATTAATGTATGTACATTTCCATACACCCTATGAATGGATGCTTTTATTTCTATCTTATAAAGAAAGTGAGGTGCAGAGATCACATAATTAGGTGTTTTAATGTAAACTCAAGCTTACCCTTGCCTATATCCCTATATCCTCTAAATGGGAAGGATGGGGCACATCAACTTCATTATGAGCAATTTTTTTTTTTTTAAGATTGAGGGTTGCTGGAGTGGTAGGGGGTGGGAGGGATGGGCTGGCTGGGTGATACACACTGGGGAGGGTATGTGCTATGGTGAGTGCTGTCAATTGTGTAAGACTATTGAATCACAGACCTGTACCTCTGAAACAAATAATACATTATATGTAAAAAAAAAAAAAAAAAAAGAAGAAGATAGCAGGAAGGGAAGAATGAAGGGGGGTGGAAGTCAGAGGAGGCGACAAACCACGAGAGACTATGGACTCTGAGAAACAAACAGGGTTCTAGAGGGGAGGGGGAGGGAGATGGGTTAGCCCGGTGATGGGTATTAAAGAGGGCATGTATTGAATGGAGCACTGGGTGTTATACCCAAACAATGGATCATGGAACACTACATCAAAAACTAATGATGTAGGGACGCCTGGGTGGCTCAGTCGTTAAGTGTCTGCCTTCAGCTCAGGTCAAGATCTCAGGGTCCTGGGATCAAGTCCCGCGTCGGGCTCCCTGCTCAGTGGGGAGCCTGCTTCTCCCTCTCCCTCTACTTGTGCTCTGTCAAATAAATAAAATCTTAAAAACAAAACAAACAAACAAACAAAAAAACAAATGATGTCATGTATGGTGATTAACATAACATAATAAATAAAACTAAAAAAAATTTTATTTATTTGTCAGAGAGACAGACAGAGAGCGCACAGAAGTAGGAGGAGCAGCAGGCAGAAAGAGAAGCAGACTCCCTGCTGAGCAAGGAGCCCGATAGGGGACTCGATCCCAGAGTCCTGGGATCATGACCTGAGCCGAAGGCAGACACTTAACGGACTGAGCCACGCGGGCATCCCTGAGCAAATTTTTTTATGGGAGTTGCCCACAGAACAGAGTCCAGATCTTAGAAACATAATACATTTAATACTTAGGCTTACTCCTAACTTCCGGATCCCCATTTCAAACACCCTTTTGGGGATGAATCTTCTGTAGAACGAAGCTGCTAGAAAGGGAGAGGTTCTTTTCACAGACGAGCCAATGAGATGGAGGCATCCTGTGAGTGGCGTATCGTTTGGCCAATGGGGTCAGCCCCTGAGGCCCCGCGAGAGGACCGGAAATTGGACTGGAGCATATGGGCCTTTCGGCGTGTCGGTGCGTCGAGTGCGGTATTCCGCTGACGCTCAGCGGAACCTGGCGACGGCTCGAGCCTCCTGTGTGGACAGAACGGAGGTTTGGAAGGCCAGGGAGGCCCAGGTAGCCCCCGTGCAGGCCGAGTGGGCTCTCGCTCAAGCCTGCGGTAGCGAGCGGGGATCCTTCCGGCCCAGTGCGGACCCTCCGCCCCCCACCCCCCCCCCCCCCCCCCCACCCCAGCCCCCACCCCCACCCCAGGCGCGAGAGACTGTGGGCCCTGGGTGGGGCCGGGCCTGGGGCGGGAAGTCGTTATTTGACACCGGGTATGTAGGAGGAACGCAGGACCTGGAGAAGGTATAAAGGTTGTGGCCCAAGGAGAGAGGGGACTCCTGCTGGGTCTGAGTGTTATTTGGATGGCAACAGTGGGTGGGAACCCCAGCAAAGCTATTGGTTTTGGGACTTTCCTCTGGGATGGAGGGGGGAAGGATTTGCCCTCCGGGGCTTTCCTTCTGGTTAGGCCCCCAGTCATAGTGCCTCAGCCCAGAGCTGGCACCTGGAGAGGTGGGGAAGACAGGCCTGGCCCCGGGCCTTTCCCTGTTGCACATTCTAGTCAGCCAGCTCTCTGCTAACTAATCAAAGGAGGAAGTCCACATTAAGGGAGGGCCTTCTGGAGGAGGGGCCAGAATCCATAGCAGTGATGATGGAGGTGAGGGAGGAGTGGAGAAGGGAGGATGCCAGAGATCTTGTAATTGGTAGGTGTCAAAGCGCCCCTCAGTGTGTACCAGTTAGGCAACTGATTCTTTGGGTGGTGCTGGGAAGATGTGAGCAAAGAGGCCAGGCTAACTGAAAAGGAGTTTAAGCACTAGAGTTACTGTAGCCTTTAGGGAAGGGTGGCATATCCTGCCATTTTTGTGTAAAAGAGGATAGTCTAGTTAAAAATTGAAAAAATTTTTTTGCCAGATCCTGAACTACTTCCACCTGTAGTATTGACTTAGGATTTCTGTCAGTCCTGTCTTTACATAGATGGCCTGATTTTTTGTAGCTAATGCTTAAGGCAGGTTTGCAAAAGTTAAGAAGAGGTTTATTTGTCAGTTAAGGATTCTTTGGGGACCACGAGTAGGTCAGGGCAGTGAAGGGAGCTCTTTAAAGAAGGACTCCTGAATTCTATAGGTTATAAAGTGATTTTGAAGACGCTTAGTGGTCCTGAGATTTGAGGAGCAGGAAGAGCCTCATCCCTAGTTACCTGGGTGCGCAAAGGGTGTTAAATGTCACCTGTGAGACTCAGCAGGTATTGCAAGCTCAAAGCAAAAGGGTCTACATCCTAGAGACCTCAGTTCTGATAGAGTTTGAAAGAAGAGTTTTATAGAGAGGAATTGGATAAAGATTCAGAGAAGCAACTACGGAGATGAAGGGGAAGATGGAATAGTGTAAAGTGAAAATAGATTAGGAAAAAAAATTAGGACTCTAGTAGAGGAAAGATGGACCAAAAACAAAGCAAAATCCATAAATATTTACTGACAGAATAATTTTGTAATACGGCTATGGTAACTGTGAACTTGCTCATAAACCAAAATCATGTTCATACATAAAAAGTGTTTACTGTACAACAGGCAGTTAACTTACAGGACCAAGTTCTCTGAGAGGCTGTTTGGGTAGAAAATATAAGTAACTTTGGTGAGAGCTTGGCTTTTAAGGGCTTGCTGATGGAGAGTATTTAGAATATTCCAGGCTAAATAGAGCTTTAGAAGTGAATATGATATAGGAGGTTGGTCGTATTACTGGTATGACCTAAGGAAACTATGTTTTTAATGCTTTGTGAGTCTGTCTTGAAGGAAAAGGAAAACAATTAGGAATCTTTAATCTTTATAAAATGCCGGCAGGTAATTGATCAGAACAAGATCGACACCCGTATCCTCTGCAGCCTTTCAATGGATCCTGTCCGACCACCCTTCAGGGGCTCTTCTGTGCACCTGTCTCAGTGTGTACGGATGCCAGGCTCTTGGCCGCAAGCTCCTAAACCTTTGGACTCAGCTCTGGGCAGGGCAGGACCTGCAAGCAGAGGCCATGTGTTTGGAAAGCCAGGGGAACCAAGCCCACGGAGTGGGCCAGCACAAAGGGTAAGACCATGTCTGGATGCATAGTAGCAGCATTCAGCTTATCATCAGAGGAAATAACAGATTTCAAATAACTGTGAAGCCCTATATGAAAAAAAAAAAAAGATTTGGGCTTTTTTGGTTGGTTGATTGGTTGGGTTTTGTTTTTGTTTTTGTTTTTCTTAGTTGCATTCTGGGCATATGTTTCAAATCCTAGAGTTGTGAGTTTAGAAAAAGTGCGTCATAAAGAATGCTAGATAGACTTGGGTATAGACCTCAGTCCTCTAGCTTCTATAGATATAAATAAACATACATACATAAATGGCAGGTTTGAAGATATGGCTTTTAAGTGTTTAGATTTTTGTGTTGGGTTTGGCTCTATGGTATTAGCAGCCACTCCTGCTTCTGAGGTAATAATTCTTAAGAAGGTTCCTTTTAGAGGGCTCTTTGCCCAAATCTTAAAGAAAAAGATCCTCAGCTATTGCTTCTAATGTGTGTACAATTGCATGTATGTGCATTCTTAATCTTCTAATTATGTAGTAATTTTAAGAATGGTATTTGTCTATAATTAAGAAATCTCAAAGAATAAAGAGTTAACAAATATAGGAAGAACTGGATAATGCAGTTATGGCAATTTTAAGTAGAGTAGACAGTGTCAAATGTAATGTTATGTAGGCAGAAGAAAAGATGACATTATGTTGTATTTTTTCTCCGATGACTTGCTTGAGTCTATATGTGACAGCCCTAATTGGTGTAATAACATTAAACTTTCAAGACTGCCACAGGAAAACAGTAGCCAGTTTTGTTGGAGGTTATTTTAAAAAAACCCAACCTCAGGTACTTTTAAATGGTCCATTTTTTTTCTGAAAATTTATTAACTGGTACAGTGTTCCCTCTTACCTTGGGTGTATAGGAAACAAACTAGAAAAATTGCACTTTGTTATTTTGTACATCAAATCATGGACTGTACCTGTATTTACGCTTAAAAACCTAAGATGAGATTGTTATAAGTATTAAGAGTGTTTATTGAAAGTGTTTATGAAAACTACTTAAAGGGGCACCTGGGTAGCTCAGTTGGTTAAGCTCCAACTCTTGATTTCAGCTCAGGTCATGATCTCAGGGTTGTGAGATGGAGCCCAGTGTTGGGCTCTGTGCTGGGTGTGGAATCTGCTTGAGATTCTCATTCTCTCCCTCTCTCCATCTGCCCCTCCCCCCTCTAAAAAAACTGCTTAAATAATTTTTATGAGGTATTTTTGTCCTTTATTCTTATAACATGTATAGAATTCAAAGATGATTTTTATTACTCACCAAGGCTTTAAGAAAGCCATCAGTGTTTCTGGGTGTCTTGTTAGAAACATCATTCTTATGTCTTCTTAAACACTTCACTACGTGTGTTACAGAATGTGTGTCACTTGCAGTCATTGAAATAACACTGTTATTTCATCTTAGAAATGAAAAGCATTCTACATCTTAGAATAACTGTCGAAATACATTTTTTAATAACTCTACTCATTAACTTTCCATAGGAATCTGTAGGTTTGGTCTCTATGTTCCGAGGACTGGGCCTTGAGACAGTGTCCCAGACCCCTTTGAAACGGGAAGTGCCTCCATTAGGTATGTGGAAAACTAATTTGTAAAAAGGTGTGGGAGTATGTATGTATGATTTCTTTGTTCTTAAATTCATACAATTTATCGTCAAAAATAACTACTTTACAACACCTTCAACTCACAGTTACAGTTGGGTTTTGGCCCTTCCATTCAGGTAGAGGCATTTTAGGTCGAGGCTTGTCTACCAGTATGGTGCGCAAGGACAAAGAAGAACTCCATCCCACATTTCTGGATCCTTCCATGTTGGCAGCTGGGGATAGCAAGATAGCAGAGGCCTGCGTTGGTTGGAATAGGTGGGTAAAGTTGCCTTCAAGGGTAAGTGTCAAATTCAGATGAAATATCTCTATAAGCCCAAACGGAAACTCTGAAAAGGGTCGTATTATCTTATAAACAATACATGGTTTTATATTAAAGAATGGATGTTTTCCAAGAATAATCAGCAGCCACTGCTCCCGTCAGTCATTGGAAAAGGGTAAAAAGTAGTTCTCTGCTGGGCAGTTTACAACTCCATTTGCCCTGTTAAGTTAACCTGATTGTGGTGGTTCTTTAACCTGGCTGATTCACTCTTCCACCTCAATTCTGCCATGGAAATTGGCCTTGAGAGTCAGTATGAATAGCAATTAGCAAATGAGTCGTGTAGGCGTATTTGCATCTGAAGAGAATCCCAAGGTTTGGGTCCCCTTTTCCTTCAGGAAAAGAATGTAGACTTGGAGGAATCATTTAGATAGGAACATGGCTGAGAAAGTCCTGATTTGCTTTTCTTTTCAACATTTCAGAATGCTTGGAAGAGGGAATTTGGATACATCTTTATTACCTTTGGGAAGAGCAACTGGTGGTATAGGCAGAGGAGTATACAAGGCTCCTGGTGCTCTCAGCCTAACTTCTCGGGATCCTACCCAGCTATCATCACCACCACCTCTGCCCCCATCCTCACGTCACCCTCTGGATCACCCTCTACTTGGGACTGTAGAACACAAGGACAAGTAAGTCTGGAGCACCGCCTTCTCTGCTTGATAATGATGTGGGAGGAGGCCTTATAATATTGTAAACGCTGTTTCTGTTGTGTCTAAAAGTCTTTGTGGGTGGTAGGTACTGCAGGGTTGTTTATTTTGTTTTTTGGGTTTTTGCCAGTGAGGAGAATGACAAAGAGGTGGGATAATTCCTGATGAAGTGAAATGGGGTTGATGGTTTAGATAGAATGTACCAGAGAGTAGACTCAAATGATTTTTCATTTCCTTCTCAATTCAGACATAGCCAGTTTTTTGTCACATCGAAGATTAGGAAATTATCTAGGAAAGATATTGCAGCAGTTCATCTTTCTTGGTGGAACTAATTTTTGTGTTCTTAGTTACCTGGCCTCAATTATTCCATTGATATTACCAGGGCAAAGAGGGTGATCTTACTTCTCCAATTAGAGATTGCTAAGAACTTAGCTTCTAGCTTTCAAAGCTTGCTTTTGTGTCACTTGTGAAAGCTAAGTGTAAAATATTACTTCTCTCAGTGTTCTTTTTCTCTTTAATTTTTTTGTGGCGTGAGTTGTTTGCATTTTTGTTTTTGGTATATATGTGTGCTTTTGTATATTTTCCAGAGAGCTTTTTGTAAAGCAAGGCTCAAAAGGAACACCTCAGTCTTTGGGATTGAACCTTATCAAAATACAGTGTCATAATGAAGCAGTTTATCAGTATCATGTGACTTTCAGGTATTCACAACTTTTTTTCTCCATATTCACTTCTTAGAGAACAGTAATGAAATCGTTTCCCTGGAATAACTGGGTATTTTTCTGTGTGATTCCTGATGAACGTCCCTCCACAATAATGCACAAACTCAGATCCTTGTGATAAATTTAAGGTTAACATTATTTGTGTTTAGCTATATTACCATTTCCAATTTTAACTTAATAGGTGCCATTTTATACACCTGTAAGGTGGATTTACTGTGAAGTTGATGAAGCTTAAGGTCAGGGCCTTTTACTTGCATAGACCCCTTCCATAACCTTTTAACTTATTTTGTATCTGTAATTTTGTATTCTTCTTCTTAAAGAGAGATCCACACACACACTGGTGTAAGACCCATACCCCACAAAACCTGGATCCTCCTTGCATAAGTCTCATACCATGATGGCTCTCCAGTGACCGTCTAGGGTGAAATTTGAGGGTGAGAAAATCAGAGAGAATAACTTTAATCTTATATCAATAATTTCAGGGTTTCTCATACTTCTTAAAAATTAAGAATTCATGTTAGTTTGTGTTCTCTTTTCAAATCTCAGGAAGGGAGCACTTGGGTGGCTCAGCTGGTTAAGTGTCCCAACTCTTGATCTCAGCTTAGGTGTTGATCTCAGCTTAGGTCGTGATCTCAGGGTTGTGGGTTCAAGCCCTGCGTTGGGCTCCACACCTGCTTAAAATCTCAGGAGAGTCATTAGCTGGAGGATATTAGCTGGAAGTGTGAAAATGAATGAGTGATTTGGAGTATCTGTGGAGAGAAAATAGGAAGATGGAAGACTGAATTTTTGAAGCACAGATGTATAAGAGGAGTAAGTGGAGTGAAAGAGAAAAGAAAGGAACAGTTAGGGGGAAATACCTTGAAAACAGATTATAAAGACCAAAGGAAGGGCTCCTTTGAATGAGGAAGAGGTGGTTGACTTTGGCCACAGGAAAAAAAGTTACTGAATTTACTCTGAAGAAACCCTTGTTGATTTTCCACTAGATTTGTTAGAGTTAGGGAGAAAAAAAACTAGACTAAAAGAACCAAGGAGAGCACAGGCGATTGGAAATAGCCAGTGAACTGGCCGCTTATTTAAAAAGTATGTGAGAAATGAGAAATGGAACGATAAAGAGAGTAATTGCTTTAAAGCTGAGCACATGTGGCAGGTGAAGAGAAGGAGCTAAAAAAGAGGGTGAAGGGGCGCCTGGGTGGCTCAGTCGTTAAGTGTCTGCCTTCGGCTCAGGTCATGATCTCCAGGTCCTGGGATCGAGCCCCGCATCAGGCTCCCTGCTCAGTGGGGAGTCTGCTTCTCCCTCTCCCTCTGCCTCTCCCCACTGCTCCTACTCTCTCTCTCTCTCTGTATCTCTCTGTCTCAAATGAATAAATTAAAAAAAAAAAAAAAAAGAGGGTGAAATTGAACCCCTGAGAAGGGAGGGTAGTGGAAATGAGCCTGCTCTGGAATGTAAAGGAAACAGATGAGCATTAATGAGAGGGAAGAACCCTTTCTCTGGAAATGGATTGACAAATGTTAATGAAGCAGAAAGGAGTGTGAGTCTTTACAGGCCTCTGCATTGACTGGACAGTGGAGAAGACATGGATTCTGTAAATTTCAAGATGGTAGATCTGGACCTTTGAAGCCACAATATAAAGAGCATGCCAGACCATTGAGAGGATACTGAGAAGATGTATTATAGTGGACTGGTTATCGTGTGGCTTCCTTGTATTATGTGAAGGAAGTCCAGAGAGACAATTTTAAATACTGTGTTTAGGGCATAGTGCCATTCATGTAGATGAATTTTTGGAGAAGCATTTTGAAATGTTATACTAGCATATGAGTGTTTAGTTTTGGGGACAGCTATATTGGATTACCACTTGATTTTTTAATCTTTCATCATGTACTTGAACATACTTAACCCTTTTGAGCCTTAGATTTGTTTAAACTTTCCAGTTGTACAACAGGGGTGTGTGTTACTGATATGAAATGGGACAGCCATTGTACCAAGTAGCTACTGGGGCTTTTTAAAGCTGTAAGATTTGTGACAATCAATAAAAAGTAGAAATTGCCACAAGTGAAAAATAGTTGGAGTAAAATCCTGTTTTTAAAAAGTTATTTTTAAAGTATGTATTTTTGCAGACTCTAGATCAGGGATTGGCAAAATATGGCTGTCCTGCAGGGCAAATCTGCCTGTTCTGTAATAAAACTTTACTGGAACATAACCAGGTTCATTGGTTTACATATTGTCCATGATGCTTTCGTGCATGTTGGCCAAGTTGAGTGGAGACTCTATGGCCTATAAAGCCTAAAATACTTGCTATCAGGCCCTTTACTGAGAAAGTTTTCTGATCTCTTGTCTAAAATCGGGAAGAACATACGCTGAAATGTTAAGGCAGTTGTCTTTGGGTGGTGGAATTACAGTTTCTTTTTTTTTCCTGTGGGCAGGTATTCTTGGGTTGAAATTCCTTTTGTAGTCAGGTATATTTGAATTTTAATATGACCACTAGATGGGGCAGTAGTTACAAGTGACTGGTTCTCTACCAAACCTATTAAACGGGTAATAAAGACTGCCTGCCATTTGAGCAAATTGAAGTAAATTCTCTTTATTGTTTTCTAGCCCTAATGTGGAGTGCAAAAGCATGAGGTTTGGCATGTTGAAGGACCATCAAGCTGTCACTGGAAACGTTACTGCTTTTGATGGATCCATTCTCTATCTGCCTATTAAGCTTCAACAAGTAAGACTAAATAGGAAATATATTTTGGAATGAAACCTAAGAGAGTTCTGGTGCTTTGAGTGGTAGGAAATCATAGACATCCTGATATTTGAGTTGTACTTTCCTAGTCCTTAAAGAAAGACAGGCTTTTCCATAACAAAGAAATGTCAGACTAAGAAACTTTTTCGTTTGAATTCTTCAAGAAGTTCCTTCTCACATAAGAGGAGTGGTTGGAAGCCTTTGACCTCAGTGACAGAGAATGGTTTAAGATTTCAAATGGGAAGGGATCTATTGCTAGTCAGTCCTCTTACCAAATCTTTTCTTAAATCCTAGTTGTCATGCTATGATTTGGCCCAGTGTGAACAGCAAAATGAGGGGAAAGTAGAAAATATATGTAAGACATTTTAGTGTTTTCTAGAACACAGTTGGATTAGATTAGGGCTTGGTAGTTTTGTCATTTTTTTTTTTTTTACTTGCATATATTTATTTGTTAGGTTCTTGAGCTAAAAAGTCAAAGGAAAACTGATGGCACAGATATCAGCATTAAGATTCAGTTGACAAAGATCCTGGAGCCCTGTTCTGACTTGTGCATTCCCTTCTACAATGTTGTTTTCCGTCGGTGAGAAAACAGCTTATTTTCTTTAATCTCAGTCTTATATTAGTAACAGTGCTCTTCAAGGAGCTTGGATGGTGGTATACCACGCACATATAAATCGGAGTTTAGAAACATTTAATAAATAAATAGATGGTATTGAGGCTAACTTATGGAAAAATTATGTCAAGTGATTAGCCAGATTTGGGGATAATGAAGGTAGATTTGAGGTGGCTGGTTGGGTTCCTTTGGAATCATTCGGATTCCATCAAGCAGATGTTTATATTGCATAATTTCATGGTGTTACTGATGGGGCTACTCAAAGTGGTAGGGTGCAAAAATTTATGCTGGAAGAATTTTTTTCCACATCCCTTGATTTTTGGATTCAGACAGCTCATAATTTTTTTTTACTTTTTATAAGACGCAAATTTTCATAAAACTTATTCCTACACCACCTCTTTTTAAATGAAACACAGAACATAATTTCTACCTAGTAAGTTGAACTGCCAGGAACGAACACAACTTCTTATGTCAGACTGATCTTTACAAACAGAAATTGACTCTCTTGCATTCTTTTTAGTTAATGGTGAAAAATAATGTAAATTGAACCTGGGAAATCAGCTCGGTTTTTGGTCACCTGGTACGTAGGACAAGCTATTGTCAGTTGTATATACCTCAAGATAAATGATAATTTTTCTTTTTCTTCTGGCAACGGTGTTCTCAGCATAAAAGCTATATTGTGCAAAGGGCACCAATAATTTTGACACTTTAGGCTTCAAAAGGAAAATATAGTTAAGAGTAGTAGAGCTTGAATTTTTTTAATTATTCTCTAGAAGACCCATTTTTGCTCTTCATTTCAGGGTAATGAAACTTTTAGATATGAAGCTTGTGGGGAGAAACTTTTATGACCCTACAAGTGCTATGGTACTACAGCAACACAGGTCAGTGGTGTTCTTCTTTTCCTCACTTTGGAATGTTCTGGAAAGAAATTTTTCATTGTGATTACCATATGTAGTACAGAAATCTCAGCAGTATTTTATGACTGTGAATATAATTTATCAGTTAAATCTGTTCCATAGTTTAGTTTTTTAGTAAGTTCACAATGATGTTTATTTACTTTGTTTCATGGTGCTTTCTCACTGTTACTGGGGAGGGGGGCGGTATTGGCTCAGCTGTTTCAAATGGGGGCATGGAAGTATCTGTGGTTTTTTTAGAACCCTGAGGTAAAGCTCACTTGTCTCTTCAGGTTGCAGATCTGGCCAGGCTATGCAGCTAGCATCCGAAGGACAGATGGAGGTCTTTTTCTCCTAGCTGATGTCTCGCATAAGGTCATTCGGAATGATTCAGTACTGGATGTCATGTGAGTGAATGGTGGGATTTACTTTTAACAAGCTAACGATTTTCTGAAAGTTCAGTAATAGCTGAATACAGATTGGCCATTGTTCTGTTTAGGTTTTAAATTGTAGAACAGGGACACCTGGGTGGCTCAGTCGTTGAGCGTCTGCCTTCGGCTCAGGTCATGATCCCAGGGTCCTGGGATCGAGCCCCACATCAGGCTCCCTGCTCCGCGGGAAGCCTGCTTCTCCCTCTCCCACTGCCCCTGCTTGTGTTCCTGCTCTCACTATCTCTCTCTCTGTCAAATAAATAAAATGTTTTAAAAATTGTAGAACAGATTAAGGATACTAAATGTATGTAAGTCTTGCAGAGATAGGCATTTGAATAGAGACCTGTTATATTTGAGGAGGAATTGTATTTTTTTTAAAGATTTATTTATTTCGCTGAAAGAGAGAGCTTACAAGCAGGAGGGGCAGAGGGTGAGGGAGAGAGAGAAATCCTCAAGCAGACTCCACAATGAGCATGGAGACCAACTCGGGGCTCAATCTCACGACCCTGAGATCACAACCTGAGCCGAAACCAAGAGTCAGACGTTTAACGAACTGCACCACCGAGGTGCCCTGAGGAGGAATTGTATTTAACTCTCTGGTTAAGAAGCCTTGGTTTAATACACACACACCCTGAATTTTTGTTTAAATGCGTTATTATAGGGGCACCTGGGTGACTCAGTCAGTTAAGCATCCAACTCTTGGTTTCGGCTCAGGTCATGATCTCAGGGTTGTGGACTTGAGCCCCATTTCAGGCTTTGTGCTCAGAGGGGAGTCTGCTTGAGGATTTCTCTCCCTCCCTCTCTCTCTGGAATAAATAAATAAATGTAAAAAAAATGTGTTATTTTAGTAAATCACTTACTATAGTAAATATAGATGTGATTAATTTGTAATGGCTTCATGAAATCCCATTTTATAGATAAATCTGTGTCCATCACTGATTCTTTTTTTAAGGCTATGTACTTAGAAGTGGAATTACTTAATGAAAAGGCTTAACATTTTAAAGACTTTAAGAAAATATTTGCTATAATAAGATACTTAAATATAAGGGTGCCTGGGTGTTTCAGTCAGTTAAGCGTTAGGTGTCTGCCTTCGGCTCAGATCATGGTCCCGGGATCTTGGGATCGAGCCCCACATCGGGCTCCCTGCTCAGTGGGGAATCTGCTTCTCCCTCTTTCTGTGCCCCTCCCCCTGCTCGTGCACTCTCTCTGTCTCACATGCTCTGTCTCTCAAATAAAATCTTTTTAAAAAAAGATACTTAAATATACATTGACAGATTACCCTCTAGAACACTTACTTAGTTCATTTTTCCACCAGCTGTGTACAACTACTAGGTGTTATCAGGCTTATAAATCTTTGCTTATCTAATGAATTGATTCATTCCTTCATATGCATTTATTGAGCTCCTGTTGTATACCAGAGTCTTGGGACATATCAGTTAACATAACAAAGATCTCTCTCCTCATGGAGTTTACGTTGTAGTCGGGTACATAAACAATAAATAAACAAGATAAGTGAATTGTATAGTATACTAGAAGTGTTGAGAGCTTTGGAAGGAAGAAAAAGTGGAACACAGAGTAGGAGAGATCAGGAGTACCAGGAGTGGGGTGGGGGAGGGTGGAGAGCTATAACTTTAAGTAGAGTGACCAAGTTCATTCGAGCCAACACTTGAAGGAGTTGAGTTAGCCAGGTGAATACATGGGCGAAGGAGCTTTTTGACAGAGGGACAGCCAGAGTAAAGGCCTTTAAAAGACAGAAATATGCCTGGCTCATTCAGGGAGTGGCAGGGAAGCCAGGGTGACTAGGCAAGAGCAGTGGAAGTGTGGGGAAGGTGGAGGAGATGACAGTATAGAGCTTTGAAAGGCTATTGTAAGGATTTTAGCTTTTACTTTGAGTGAAGCATAGGATTTATGGCCAAGGAGTAACATGATGTGGCTTAAATTGTAAAAGGATCCCTCCCATTGCTGCATGGGGGAGAGAGTTGGAAGGGTGGGAATAGAAGTGGGGAGACCTACCAGGAATCCAGGGGAGGCATGAAGATGGCAGCAGTGGAGGTGGCGAGAAGTGGTTGGCTCCTGGATAAATTGTGAAAGTAGTGCTCAGTGTCCTGGCTGGACGTGGGGTGTGAGATAAAGAGAGAGGTTGAGAATGGCTCACTTTTTTTGGGTGAATTTGTAATTATTCTATCTTTCCTAGACTGTCTCTCCTTGATGGTGGGGGCCATGTCTCTTTTTCTGACAGTACATCCAGCTCTAGTTGATTCCTAGCATCTAGTAAGTGTTCAAGAATATTTGCTAAATAAGAGTAGATGTCTTCAAATGCACTATTTCTTTCTTTATGGTCTCTGCTTTGCTTTTCTTCTTAGATAGGTCTAACTTATTTTATGTTTTATTTTTTCTGATGTTTTACACCTTCTGGAATTTATCTTGATGTGACGTTGGGATCATCATGATTGCCTTGGGACTATCTCACAGTTTATTGGAAAACATTTTTTTTTAGATTTAAATCACTATCTTTATCATATGTTAAAGTACTTTGATTTACTTCTGAATATTTCATTTTGATCCAGTGGTTAAAATCAATGTGATGCTGTGTTTTAGTTATTGTAATTTTATTAGCTTTTAATATTTGTCAAGGAATCCTGTTTTCAGAATTTTCATAGTAAATGCCACCCATTTATTCTTGCATGTGATCCTTTGAATAATTTAATGAAAACAAGAAAAAAAGTCAATTGGCATCAACTGGGGAGACTGTTCAGTGAATCTTCCTATTCACAAATAATGGCATATTTTTCCATTTATTGAAATTTATTTTTATTAAAGTTTTACTTTCATGAAAGTTATTGTCATATTTTATTATAACTACACAAAAGCTATTTATGGGTGAGTTATGTAGTATATGTAGGATTGGTTTTGTTTTCTGCACAATTGCTTATTTTGGATATAAAATTAGCTTTTCATTTTCTAAGTACATAATTTTGTATGTACTTACCACTAATTCAACAGTGTTTTGTAGATTTCAGAGTACAAGTTTTGCAATTATTCCTAAGTATTTTATTCTTTTGATGCATTTGTAAATGGATTTTTTTAAAATTTCATTTTCGGTTTGTCGCAAGTGTAGAGAAAAACAACTGATTTTTTTTTTATATCAATCTTGTATCCCATAACCCCTTTGAAGTCATTTATTAGTTAAAACAGTTTATTCATGGATTCTGTGGGATTTTCTATATAGGAGATCATGTCATCTGCAAATAAAGATACTTTTTACTTCTTCTTTTCCAATCTGGATCTCTTTTATTTCTTTTTCTTGCTGAATTATTCTGCTAGGACCTCTAGTACAATGTTGAATGGGCATGGTGAAAGTGAGGGAAAAAAAAAAGCCTTGACCCCGCCCCTCCTCAATGGAGGAGTGGCCTTGGATATTCCCTTTGTTAATAAAGACAATTCAACGGTGGGGGGGGAGGGGAGTGGTGAGAGTGCACATCCTTGTCCTTTTCCTGATCTTAGGGAAAAAATATCCATCCAGTCTTTCACCATTAAGTGTATTAGCTGTGAGTTTTCTGTAGATGCCCTTTTTCAGATTGAGGAAATTCCATTTTATTCCTAGTTTATTGAGTGTTCTTATCATGAAAGGAAATTGGGTTTTGATCATTTAAAAAAAAAATTCTGCTTTTTAAATTGATTTTTCAATATTGAATCAACCTTGCATTCCTGGGATAAATCCCACTTGTTTGTGGCGTATAATTTTTTTCTGCATGTTGCTGGTTTGGGTTTGCTTATATTTTGTTGAGGATTTTTTTCTATATTCCTAAGTGATATCTGTATTTTTCTTGTGATACCTTTGTCTCGTGTTGATATCTGGGTAATATTGGCTTTATAGAAAGAGTTGGGAAGTATTCCCTTCCTCTTCTGTTTTTTTGAGAGAGTTTATGAAGGATTGGAATTCATTTTCCTGTGGATGCCTGGTAGAGAAATTTGACAGAGAAGCCATCTGGGTTTTGGTTTTTCTTTGTGTACAGTTTTTAAATTACTAATTTAATTTTTGTATTGTTAGATATTTATTCTGATTTTCTATTTATTTTTGGGTCAGTTTTGGTGATCTGTGTTTTTCTAGGAGTTTGTCCAGTTCATTTAGGTTATCTAATTTGTTGGCATACTAACGTTCAAAGGGTTCCTCTACAGTTCTTTTTATTTCTGTGAGCCCACCCCCTCTTTCATCCCAGATTTTAGAAATCTGAGTCTCCTTTTTTCATAGGTGGTCTAGCTAAAGGTTTATCAGTGTTGACCTTTTCAAAAAGCCAGTGTTTGGTTTTGTTGACTGTATTTTTCTGTTTTCTATTAATTCCCACTCTTATACTCATTATTTCCTTCCTTTTGCATACTTAAGGTTTAGTTTGCTCTTCTTCTCTTTCCAGTGTCATAAGGTGAAAGGTTAGTTTATTTGGGATATTTTTTCTTTTTAATATAGGCTTTTACAGCTATAAATTTCCCTGTAAGTAATGCTGTAGCTGTATCCCATATGTTCTGGTATGTTGTGTTTTCATTTACATCTAACTCGGAGTATTTTCTAATTTCCCTTGTGATTTCTTATTTGACCGCTTGATGATTTAAGGGAGTGTGTTGTTTACTTTCCACATGTATGTGAGTTTCCTGAATTTCTTCTGTTGTGAACAGAGAACTTACTTTGTATTATTCTATCCTTTTATATTCATTGAGGTTTGTTTAATGATCCAGCATATGCTCTCTACTGGAGAATGTTCTGTGTGCACTTTGGATGTTGTAATTTTAACTTAAAATATTTTTTGCCTTTTACTAAGGAAAGTGCCAGAATTAGGACTATGGTACACCTTTATATTGGAAGTAGAAATTCTCCCAGGGAGGTTGAGAGCTTGGCATAGGCAAACATATGACAAACAAGAAGGAGAAGCACTATAGTTGTCTAAGGATGTGTGTTTGTGAACTGTATTTCAGGTTCCAAACACAGATAGGAAGGGCCATGAATGAGATCAGTGACCCAACTATCCCTGACCCTGGAATTTGAACTAAATAAACACAGTGATCTTCTTTCACAAATTGAAAAGACAAGAAGAGCCTTCCTAACGTTTGACCACTTGCTTTTTTACCAATTGGTCTCTGATCAAATGGACCTCCAACTATGATGTCTTAGGAATAGATTGGCTTGGTTTGGAGGCTTATCTGGCTTATGCCTCCATGCATTCCCTACAGAACACTCTCTTGTACATTTAACAGAAAGAAGGAAATGCAGGGCAAAACAAAAACACATGAAAAAATCTTATGAATATAGACAAATAACAGCAAAAGCAAAGTAAGCAGATGGAGAGAAATCAAGTTAAGGGCAAAAATAATTTTCAAGTGGTATTCCTTCAAAACAAAAAGCCCAGAGACCTCATACAAAGACCTGGGTCCAAACAATGACTTCTAACCTGAAAGCTCATTAGATAAGCAGCTAAAGCCTAATGAAACTAGTTTGAGCTCAACTAGTTGTTGGGATTGACTCACTGGCAGCAGATCTGAAGGACAAATGGAGTTAAGCACAAGGGGCCCAGTGAGTGCATCTGTGGGTCTGAAACTCCTGGAGTGTTGCCAAGGAAGAGCTTCCACAGTTACCGTGGTGAGAGCTCCAGAATTGTCAAAGGATGATGAGACCGCTGTTCTCTCTGAAATAAAGAGAAGGCTGCTGATTTACTGCTTCCTGCAGTGAGAAGAGACTGCTGATCTTATAGAGAATACTGGAGAGGTATGGAGTTCAGGACAGCAGTCTTGCAGCGGGGCAAGCAGCACAAACATGGTTGCTCAGGTAGTCTGTTGTTGATTGAGTAGTACTCCTCTCTGGGATGCTTGTTGGATTAAGTTCTTCCCTGATTGGCCAATTTACAGAAACAAGGGGATGACTCTGGTTGGATAGCTTACAAAAGTAGGTTTGCTGAGGTGAGTTGATACAGACGTATTAAGCAGGTTTAAAACTGGATTTTAGGGGCGCCTGGGTGGCTCAGTCGTTAAGCATCTGCCTTCGGCTCAGGTCATGGTCCCAGGGTCCTGGGATCGAGCCCCACATCAGGCTCCCTGCTCTGCGGGAAGCCTGCTTCTCCCTCTCCCACTCCCTCTGCTTGTGTTCCCTCTCTGACTGTCTCTCTCTGTCAAATAAATAAATAAAAAATCTTTTAAAAATAAATAAATAAATAAAACTGGATTTTATGGGGACGCCTGGGTGGCTCAGTCGGTTAAGCATCTGCCTTTGGCTCAGGTCTTGTGCCCGGGCTCCTGGGATGGAGCCCCGTGTTGGGCTCCCTGCTCAGCAGGGAGTCTGCTTCTCCCTCTCCCCCTGAACCTCCCCCTGCTCACTCTCTCTCTCAAATGAATAATAAAATCTTAAAAAAAAACAAAACTGGATTTTATGGCTACTTGTTACCATGGCTACAAAACAATATATCTTTTACAAAGTTTGTCATTTTTTAATTGCCAGGAACACATGAATGTTTATATTTTCACCTGATTTTATTGTTTTATTTCTCACACGTTAATGTTAAATTGATGAAGAATTTGTTATTTTTAAAAAATTTTTTAAGAGATTTTATTTATTTATTTGTCAGAGAGAGAGAGACAGACCACAAGCAGGGAGAGCGGCAGGCAGAGGGAGGAGAAGCAGGCTCTCCTCTGAGCAAAGGAGCCCGATGTGGGACTCAATCCCAGGACCCTGGGATCATGACCTGAGCTGAAGGCAGCCGCTTAACCGACTGAGCCACCCAGGCGTCCCCCAAGAATTTATTTTTTAAATGGATAACAAGTATTCTTAGCCATTTTTTTAAACTTTTTTTTTTTTAAAGATTTTATTTATTTGAGAGAGAGCATGAGCAGGGTGAGGAGCAGTGGGAGAAGTAGACTCCCCGCTGAGCAGGGAGCCTGATGCGGGGCTCGATCCCGGGACTCCAGGATCATGACCTGAGCCAAAGGCAGACATTTTACCGACTGAGCCACCCAAGCACCCCTAAACATGTGTTTTTTTTTTAAAGATTTATTTATTTGAGAGAGAGAGAGAGAGCATGCGAGCGCATGTGAAGGGGGGTAAGGGCAGAGGGAGAGAGAATCTTAAGGAGACTGTGCACTGAGCACAGAGCCTGATGCAGTGCTTAATCCCATGACCCTGAGATCACAACCTGAGCTGAAACCAAGAGTTGGACGCTTACCTGACTGTGCCACCTGGGTGCCCCAATTCTTATACTTTTTTTTTTTTAAGATTTTTTATTTATTTATTTGACAGAGAGATAGAGCCAGAGAGCACAAGTTGGGGGGAATGGCAGAGGGAGAGGGAGAAGCAGGCTCCCCGGTGAGCAGGGGTTCAATGCGAGACTTGATCCCAGGACCCTCATATCATGATCTGAGCCTAAGGCAGATGCTTAACCGACTGAGCCACTCAGACACCCTTCTTACCCGGTTTTTTTTTTTTTTTTTTAAAGATTTTATTTATTTATTTGACAGAGAGAGAGACAGCTAGGGAGGTAACACAAGCAGGGGGAGTGGGAGAGGGAGAAGCAGGCCTCCCGCCGAGCAGGGAGCCCGATGCGGGGCTCGATCCCAGGACCCCAGGATCATGACCCGAGCCGAAGGCAGACGCTTAACGACTGAGCCACCCAGGCGCCCCTCTTACCCGGTTTTTAATGATCCTTTTCCCCCACTAACTTGAAATGCCACTAGTAATTATTGGACACTCAATCTGATCTGTCTTTCAATCTCATTGAGATCTTTTATTCCATTAATTTCTTTTCTTTTTTCAGATTTAGTAAGGCACAATTGACAAAATAAACCTCATACATTTAAAGTATACAATTTCATGAGTTTTAACTTACTTGTATACCAACATAACATCACAGTGAAGATAATGAGCATATCCATTGCCCATGTAAAATTTACTCATGTCTCTTTCAGACCTCTTTCTTTGTTCTCCTCTGTCCACCATAGGCAGCAAACACTGTTCTGCTTTCTGCCACTAGGGATTAGTGTCCATCTTTTAGAATTTTCTATATGTGGAATCATATGGTATATACTCATTTTTTGTTTTTTTGTTGTTCAGTCTGGCTTTTTTCAGCATGAGTTTTTTTAATTTTAATTTTTTATTTCAATCCCAGTATAGAAGTCAAAGTAAGGGGCACCTGAGTGGCTCAGTCGGTTGAGCGTCTGCCTTTGGCTCAGGTCATGATCCCGGGGTCCTGGGATCGAGTTCCGCGTCGCTCCCCGCTCAGCGGCGAATCTGCTTCTCCCTCTCCCTCTGCTCCCACTGGTTCTCTCTCTCTCTCTCTCAAGTAAATAAATTAAAATCTTTTTTAAAAAAGTAAAGTGAAATAGATGCAGTTAAAAATCATTGATTTTTATCTTCTTTTCAATGTTGAATATTGGAGTAACAAGACATAGGCCTATATTGTTTATCTCCTGTGTCCCTCGGTCCGTTTTTAGCTTTTTTCTTGATTGTGCCTTCCTCCTCCATGTCAACCTCCTACCTTTTCTGATGCAAGACAGTGATTTAGGGGAAAAGGATTTGATGAGAGAATATTAAAAACTGTCATTAAGAGTTCTGAAAATAAATTACAAGTTTAAAAGTGTTTGAATATGGATTTTATACTAGTGGTTGCTTTTGACTTCCACAACTACATATATATAGTTAACCTACATTTTTTTGAGACAGAGAGCGCACAAGTGACGGGGGCAGAGGGAGAGGGAGAGAGAGAATCTTAAGCAGGGTCCATGCCCAGCACAGAGCCTGACACCAGGCTCGATCTCACGACCCTGAGATCATGACCTGAGCCAAAATCAAGAGTCAGAGTCTTAACCAACTGAGCCACCAAGGCGCCCTTGCAGTGAACTATCTTTATAGCCATCTCTCCTCTGTATTGAACCTGCCGACAGAGTAAAGTGCCACACACACACTACATCTGGCACGTATCAGGCACTGATGACAATGATGGACATGATGTCTGCAAACACACAGTTCTGTTCTCTGTGCTAGGGACAGTTCTCAGTGCTTCATGTATATAAAGTCATTGCGTTCTCACAACACTAAGTTAGGTGCTTCCCTGACCCCACTTCCACGTGAGGAAACCAAAGCACAAAGAGCCGTAACTCAAAGTCTCACAGGCTGGTAAGTGGAAGACATGAGATTTGAACCCAGGCATTGGCTCTGTCGTCAGTGTTGAACTGCTTAAGCTCTCTGACGGTTTTTCACCACTTACTGCAGTCTTTCTTAAGACGAGTTCTGCAGGATACTAATTGCCCAGGATGGCAATAAATGTTCATTCAGTGAGGTTAAAAGGAGAAGAGTGGGAGGAATCCGTGGTTAAATACATGGGAGGTAAATAAAGGTAAATATGTTTCTTCAGCAGCCTGAGGTGCTCAGGTATGTTGTGAGTCTCTAAACAGGGTTATAATTTGCAGAATGGACTCCACTTTTTTGATTGTGGAACCTTTTTCACACCTTCTCACAACCTCTCAAGGGACCACCGGTGTTCCTGAAGAATCTACCCTGGGTGACACTGACCTACAGAAAAAAGTCCAAGCTCTGATCCTTGACTTAACAAGGACATTCACATCTGTCCCTGCTTATCTTCAGCCTGTCCGTCTTCAGCCTCCTTGCCCTCCCCATCCCCAGATCCCTGCTTATCCCCTGCATACTGCTGCCTCTGCCTGGAATGTCACTCATTCCTCTGCCCTGGCGTTTCTGCTTGGCAGATTGCTCCTTCAAGCATCATTCTGTAAACGTTCCTTGACTCTCTCGGCATATTCAGACATGCTTTCTGCAAGTTTCCTGTGTTGGCTTGTTCACAGCACTGTTTAGAGGTTACTGCGAGGGTACATTTATCTATGGTGAGTCTGTCATCTGCATCTTTAGCATCTTCACCAGTGCTGTCTAATGATAGATATTTGTAATCCCTTCCATTAGCTAAAAAGGGCAAATATAGTTTAAAGAATGTTTTGTTGTTCCTCCATAGACTATCCTAATAATGATACAAAATAATTGTTTTGATGATTAAAGTACCTAATTCGAAGGCAAACTGTGAATGTTATTAATTTGCAGTTGCTGTTTTTAATTTCCCTTTTATTTTTTCCACAATTTTTTTAAAAGATTTTATTTATTTATTAGAGAGAGAGAGAGCAGGGGAGAGGCAGAGAGGGGGACAGGGAGAATCAGACTCCCTGTTGAGCGGGGACCCTGGCACGGGGCTCAATCCCAGGACCCTGGAATCATGACCTGAGCTGAAGACAGACGCTTAACCAACTGAGCCACTCAGGCGCCCCTCTTTTCACTATTTTTTAGTGATTTTGGTTTTTTTTTTGGTAATGTCAAAAAGAAAAGAGATGAGAGTCCTAACTCTTTTTTTTTTTTTAAGATTTTATTTATTTATTTGAGAGAAAGAATGAGAGAGAGCATGAGAGGGGGGAGGGTCAGAGAGAGAAGCAGACTCCCTGCTGAGGGCAGGGAGCCCGATGTGGGATTCGATCCTGAGACTCCAGGATCATGACCTGATCCAAAGGCAGTCGCTTAACCAGCTGAGCCACCCAGGTGCCCCGAGAGTCCTACTCTTAAAAGAGACAACTGGAGCCTTCTGGTGCTGTATAGCTGTGATCGTACCCCTGAAGTACTTTTTTTTTTTTTTTTTTTAAGATTTTATTTATTTGGCAGAGAGATGGAGCACAAGTAGGCAGAATGGCAGGCAGAGGGAGAGGGAGAAGCAGACTCCCCACTGAGCGGGGAGTCCAATGCGGGACTCGATCCCAGGACCCTGGGATCATGACCTGAGCGGAAGGCAGACGCTTAACGACTGAGCCACCTAGGCGCCCCCTGAAGTACTTATTTGCATCCCCCATCCTTTTCATTGTGCTCTCTGTATACAGATATGATTCAGAAGTCTTTTGTCTCTTTCCAAAGGCATGCCATGTATCAGCAGAACAAAGAAAACTTCCAGGATGAGTGCACTAAGCTTCTGGTTGGCAATATTGTTATAACCCGATACAACAATCGTACCTATCGTATTGATGATGTGGATTGGAATAAGACACCAAAAGATAGCTTCACAGTGTCTGATGGGAAGGAGATCACATTCTTGGAATACTACAGGTGGAAAGAAGAGACTGGGCTTGGGTCTTTGGGTGGCTGTGGGATATAGGCTACCATTCTGTAGCGGGAGATTGAGTTCCATAGTAGCATGCTTTTAAAATAATTGGATTGGTAACACACCTAAGATTGAATGAGCTTGTTTGTGGGATTTGACCTGAATATGCTACCCTTACAGTTTCATTTCTTTTAGTAATTTTGGAAGTTACTTTATAAATTAATACCAGGATTTTGAATTATATTTCTTTTGTTGGTTTAGGTAGAAGTCTGGTTGGAGGGGTGAAATTCAAGTCTTTAATCATTTGACTATCATTTTGTTTTTCCAGTTGCCCAAGCCTTTCAACCTGATGGAGTTTTTTTTTTTTAAAGATTTATTTATTTGAGGGTGGGGGGAATGCACACGGGCAGGGGGAGGGGCAGAGAGAGAGGGGGAGAGAGAGAATCCCAAGCAGAGCCTGTGTGGAACCTGACGTGGGTGGGGCTTGATCCCACAACCCCGAGATCATGACCCAAGCCAAAACCAAGAATTGGATGCTTAACTGACTGAACCACTCAGGCACCCCCAACCTGATGCAGTTTTAAGCATATTTTTCCCTGGACGTTAGACTCTTTCTCCTCCATTTAATTGCGGTGTTAACTTGAGCCTGCCTTTTCCAGTTATAAATATGCTATAATGAGTTTCTGGTGGATCCTTGACAAAGGTATTATGCAAATTATGTACCCCAGTACTGGTTAAGACACCCAGACTATGTTGCCATACAGTAGTGATGCTGCTTCTGAAATGTTTTCCTGCCTCTGCCCTGCTCTAGCAAAAACTATGGGATCACAATTAAGGAAGAGGACCAGCCACTGCTGATCCACAGGCCCAGTGAGAGACAGAATAACCAAGGGATGGTGAGTGGGGGGGTGTCAGATTTGCACTTCTAGCTTAAGCTCTTCATCCATGGTGCTGGGAGCCGTGGAGCAGGGTTACAGTGTGGTTGGGGAAGACTGCAGGGCTGTCTCATCTAGCCAGTGGTGTCACTTCATGCGGTAGGATTTGCTTTTGAAGTCCCCATAATGAGGAGCTAAGTATCCATATGAGTAAGTTAGGTTAAGGAATAAGGAGAATTTTCTGCTAAAGATTAAAACACTGGAGCCATTAGGGAAGTTGTAGACATTTAACAGGGACTGGAGCCAGGGGAAAGTACCTTGACACTGACTGTTCTGTCTTTTAAGTGAGAAGGCTGAAGATCAACCAGCTAAGATAAGATCTGGAGGCCCCAGCTGGATGGGATGTATCGCCTTAGCTTGTCTGGAGGCCCAAGAGGGACAGTTTTTGGGTTTTTTTTCCTAGTTTTTCCACTTTTTTTGACCATTTCAACATTTTTCCTTTACCTAGTACAGCAGGCTATAAGTATTATCACTGAGGGGAAAAGGGTAAAATACTTGCAGTGTTTCACTGCCCTCTTTTCTGGGGTTTTATGTTCCTTATTGTGCCAGTTATGTCCCTGCAGGCCCAGCCCTGGGCATGGCATGTCCTGTGAGGTCAGAGGAACAAGACCATCTTTCCTGCCTTATTTTTCTTCTCCATTCTCTCCTCAAAGCTGCTAAAAGGCGAAATCCTGCTGCTACCTGAACTTTCGTTCATGACTGGAATCCCTGAGAAGATGAAGAAGGACTTCAGAGCCATGAAGGTGAGAAATGCCCGTGTTGATTGGAAGGCCTTTTTGAGAACAGCTTGAGCTAGATCTGGGCAGGCCTGTGTCATCACCTGGGCAGGTCTGTTCTTCCAGGCTCCAGTTCTCTCTGTAAAACATGCTCCATGTCCCTTCCCACACACTAAAATAGCTGATCGGAGCTCCTTTTTGAAGATTGTTGAAAACAAAACAGTGGAGTGACTGGATTATAAGGTAGAAGGAAAGAAGTAATTATGTCTTCACCCCCACCAATCAGATAGATGACTATAAACTGGTCATATGATCATAAGTGAGGTTCTTTGATAGCACTGAGTTTTTCTAGTGCTACAAGCCTTCCTACAAGCCTTCAGTCTATTTAAAGGGGTGGGGGAGATAATGTAGCAAAAAGTAATCAACAAGTCAGAGGCTGAGGTAAAAGGATAGAAGTTTATCTTGTGGGGTGTGGAGTGTCCAGGAGGTGTTGGGCTGAATCCCCATAAGAAGTAGCTGAGAAGCACAGACGTGGGCAGCAGCATGAGTCTGGAGCCCAAGCACTTCACCTCCACTCTGTCTGCAGCGCTTGGGGCTTTCCACACCCGAGCTCCTGTGCTGCCTCACTCTCCCAGCGCTTGTCTGTTACCCTTGGACCCATGTCTGTCTCCGATGCCACAGACTATTTTCAATAACATCATAAAGAGCCCGAAGTGAAGCTTAGCATATCTGTAAGAGATTTCTTTCATGTCTACCTTCGTTCCTTCTCTGTTTAGCATGTAGGTCAAGGCTCCTTCCTTACAACACTCAGTCACCTAATGACTTTATGATCACAGAGCTATCTGTGCCGCCCCGCAGACTGGCAGTAATGATGCCTCATAGGGAACAACAACTGGACAGTTCTTTGGTCCCAGAAGAGTAAAGAACTCACATATGTGATTCAGAATCTTTATGTATACCTTTGGGTCTTCATTTAACAATAACATTAGTGAGGCGCCTGGGTGGCTCAGTCGTTGAGCGTCTGCCTTCGGCTCAGGTCATGGTCCAACGGTCCTGGGATCGAGCCCCGCGTCGGGCTCCCTGTTCGGCGGGGAGCCTGCTTCTCCCTCTCCCTCTCCCCCTGCTTGTGTTCCCTCTCTCGCTGTGTCTCTCTCTGTCAAATAAATGAATAAAATCTTTAAAAAAAAACAATAACATTTAGAAGACACGAATTATGGACCAAACACTGGACAAAAAACTTGTCTTATGATGACATTAAATACAGTAGTAGTATGATATGAAGTATAAAACTGGATCTGGTTTTCCATTCTGTTATGTTTGGCTCTGCCCGGCACAGGACATTTTTCCCCCTATTTTTCCCAAATATTAAATAGGTGTAATCAAGCCCCTTTTGCTCCTGTTTCATAGAATTTCTAAGGAGTTTTTTTTTAAGATTTTATTTATTCATTTGAGAGAGAGTGCACAAGTTGGGGGAGCAGAGGAAGAGGGAGAAGGAGAAGCAAACTCCCCACTGAATAGGGAGCCCCGATGCAGGGCTGGATCCCAGAATCCTGGGATCACGACCTGAGCCGAAGGCAGATGCTTAACTGACTGAGCCACCCAGGTGCCCCTGAATTTCTTAGGAATTTTAAATTCAGAACATGGTTTTGAGAAAGAGGTAAGATTTAGCTGTCATGTGGGAGAAAGAAACAATAACATTTCAAATTCTTACTTTCATGATTAAAATTTTAACCGTATACTTCATTTACATTCCTGAGAGATGTTTATTAAAATTTTTGGAGTATTTAAAAATGTCTACAGATTTCAGTGGAAAGGAGGTTTTCTTTTGGAAATGTTTTAGACATATTGGGGTTTAACTTCATATTGGAGAAACTAATACTCATAACTTATTATCTCCATTTTAAATCTATTTAGGATTTGACCCAGCAGATCAACCTGAGCCCCAAACAGCACCATAATGCTTTGGAATGCTTGCTCCAGAGAATTTCAAAGAATGAGACAGCCAGCAATGAATTGGCACGCTGGGGACTCTGCCTGCAGAAGGATGTACATAAGGTAAAGTGAATGTAGCCGAGTAGGAAACAGCATTGAACAGTGATTTTAAGAGCTTAGTGAAGTAGGTGATAGCTTCTTCTCTTGTTTTTATTTTGGAGTTTTGCTCTATTATTGCACTTTTTTTAGGGGGTCCTAGTCATAATATTTGAATTTTCTTCTCTTAATTTGTTAGTATCTCTTAGAGATTTTTCTTCTGTATTTCACAGAGATCTGAGCTGTTAATTTTCAGTCAAACAGATAGTAAAAGGAATATTGACTTAAATTTTATCTCATTTTTGGGGTGCCTGGGTGGCTCAGTTGGTTAAGCGTCTGACTCTTGATTTTGGCTCAGGTCATGATCTCAGGGTTGTGAAATCATGCTGCATGTTGGGCTCTGCGCTCAG
Organism: Phoca vitulina; assembly: GCF_004348235.1. Lineage (NCBI taxonomy): Eukaryota > Metazoa > Chordata > Mammalia > Carnivora > Phocidae > Phoca > Phoca vitulina. Next base: position 2,401,172 of record NW_022589756.1, read on the forward strand.
CAGGAATTCTGCTTGACATTCTCTTTCTCCCTCTCCCCACCCCCTAAAAAAAATAAGTCTTTATAAAAAAAATGACCTCATTTTAAGTTTTCTAATCTAGATAATTCCTAAGGTTCTGTATGTCCTTTTTTTTTTTCCAAGTTTTTTTTTTCTTTCCCAATAATTAACTTGTGATTCTTGAATATACTATTGTCATTCTTTCCATAGGCATAGAGAGTTTTGGATTTACACCATCTGATTCTTATGGCCCTTTCTGCCTGTATCTTGCCTGCATCTGTTATGTTGTATTTTGTGCAGCATGATCCATAGGGCAGAGGCAGTGTGAGATGGTGTGGAGTCCTTGGCCTTCTGTATCCATTTATTTGGCTTTGAATCTCAGTTTTACCACTTGCCATCTTAGTTACTTTGAGCAAATTGCCTAGCATCTCTTAGTATTTTTATCTGTAAAATGAGGATAATGATTGAGTTATAAGAATTTAAATGGTAACATCTTCAGCATAATATGTGACACATAGCAAGTGCTAAATAAACATTAGCTATTATTACTTTTCACCTTTCTTTTGAGGTTATACCAAAATAATTAATTCTACCTTTTCTCTAGTTCTCTTGTACTCTGAATTGACTCCTTGTTAAAAAAATTTTTTTTAAATAAAAGTAATGGATAGTCAATAAGGAAAATGTCGAAACCTCACAAAAAGTAAAGAAAGAGGTAAAAACATCAGTAATTTTATCATCCAAAGATGATATCTCAGTGATTTATTTTATTTTTTTCTTAAAGATTTTATTTGTCAGAGAAAGAAAGTACAAGCGGGGAGCGGCAGGCAGAGGGAGAGGGAGAAGCAGGCTCCCTGCTGAGCAAGGAGCCTGATGTGGGACTCGATCCCAGGACCCTGGGATCATGACCTGAGCTGAAGGCAGACACTTAACCCACTGAGCCACCCAGGCATCCCTCAGTGTTTTATTTTAGATATGTACGAAAGATACTTCAATGTATATTCTTCCTCCACATTTTTCTGTGAAAATAAATCTTTTTTTTTCACAAAGCTGTAATTATATTGTATATGGTTTTACATCTTCTTTTTCATTTAATATTATATTTTGAACATGTTTTCGTGTTACTAAATATTAATTTGAAAATGTAGAAAATATAAGCCAAAGAAGAAAAAAGTTCATCTTTCTATTTGAGAATAACCACTGTTAACATTTTTGTACATACCCTTCAGTGGATTTTTGTGTGTGTATACATGTGCATGCTTGCGTGCTTATGCATACTCACACACGGCGTGTGTTCATATAGTTTCTTTTTTTCCCTCAGTATATTTAGAATGTTTTTCCATGTCATTTAATATTTTTCTAAACATTTTAATTGCTGCTAGATAGTTTATTAACAATTTTCTATTCTTTTACATTAAAATTGAATTTAATATTTTAAAATTAGAAATAGTTATTCAGGGGCGCCTGGGTGGCTCAGTCATTAAGCGTCTGCCTTCGGCTCAGGTCATGATCCTGCATTGGGCTCCCTGCTCAGCGGGGAGCCTGTTTATCCCTTTGCATGCTGCTCCCCCTATGTGTGCGCTTGCTGTCTCACTCGCTCGCTCTCTCTGCCAAATAAATAAATAAAATCTTAAAAAGAAATAGTTACTCAGTAAACAGCCTTGTAACTAAGTCTTTGTAATGTTGTTTATTTTCATAGATTTATGGAAGTGGAATTATTAGGTCAGGGGACATTTATGTTTTTAGTACGTATTACATATTGCCAGTTGCCTTCTAGAAAAGTTCAAAAGTTTTTTACTTTCACATCATGAGTTTGATTCCTTACTCTTGCTATTGTTATTTATGTTAATAAACTCAGGTTTTTTTTTTGGTTATAGATAAAGTAAGTATTTTTCTAAAGATTGATTTATTTGAGAGAGCAAGAGCAAGAGAGGAAAAGAGCGCACATGAGAGTGCCTGTGCAAGAGCATGGGGAGAGGACGAAGGGAGAGGGAGAGAATCTCAAGCAGACCACCCGCTGAGCACAGAACCTGACATAGGGCTCCATCTCACAACCCCGAGATCATGACCTGAGCCAAAATCAAGAGTTGGGCACTTAACCGACTGAGCCACCCAGGAGCCCCAGTATTTGTTATTTTTAAATAAGCAAATGGTAGAGATCATAGTAAAAAATACGCATCCCCAGAGATAATCACCGCTAAGTATAGACTCATCCAGTTTTTATTATGCGTACATTACTATTTTTTTTTAAAAACAAGATCATATTCGTTAGAAAGTAGTTTTAATGATTGCAGAATAGTCCCATCATGTTGTTATATCATCAGCTTAATTATCTTCTTATTTTTGGATATTTAGATTTGATTGACTTATTCCTAACTTTAATTTGTTCTTTCATTATATTTATATCTTTCCTTCCTGTTTTTCTTTTTAAAGTGTAGTAGTTTATGTTCAGCCTTATTAAGAAATTTTACTTTTAATTTTCTTTTCAATTTGTCCCTTAAAATATTTTTAAAAATTATTTTCCTATTTATCTTTCTTTTTTTTTTTTTTTAAGATTTTATTTATTTATTTGGCAGAGAGAGACACAGCGAGAGAGGAAACACAAGCAGGGGAAGTGGGAGAGGGAGAAGCAGGCTTCCCGCGGAGCGGGGAGCCCGATGCGGGGCTCGATCCCAGGACCCTGGGATCATGACCTGAGCCGAAGGCAGACGCTTAACGACTGAGCCACCCAGGCGTCCCTATTTTCCTATTTATCTTGAAATTATAATTATTTTACATGCATTCTCTACTTCTAAAGAGGCAATGCTTTCTAATCCCTTTCTTGGGAGACCATGTTAAAAGCTTCAATAATTAAAGAGCCAGGTCTATAAAAATTTTACCTGTATTTGTCCAGAGTTTTTTTGGCCTAGACTCACTCACTGCTAGCAGTTTCATTTTTGTGCTGTTCTTGGAAGTTATTACAGGGACAGGTTTACATAGTGGAGTTGACCAGGCCTGAGAGAGAACAGTATCAGTAGTGTTTGCAGATGGCTCCTGTCATGGGTCCTTTGTTTTGTATTTAGATTGAAGGACGTGTTCTGCCAATGGAAAGAATTAACTTAAGAAATACTTCATTTATCACATCTCAGGAACTAAACTGGATTAAGGAAGTAACCAGAGACCTTTCCATCTTGACTGTAAGTGACTTTTGAGGTGGTGAAGAGAGGACCAGTATTCCTATAAGTATGGAAATTAAGAAGCAGGAATGATTCAGTGTCTTCTTTTTGAGGGAGAGTACCAACTGAATTCCCATCCTGAATTATCTATTAAACTGGGGTCCTCCAAATAGAGCAAATTGATGAGTTGTTAGAGATAAGCACTTTGGTTGGCCATAAACTTAGGAAAAGGAAATAGATTGCTATGGTAATTCATATAGTGCCAGCAGCCTCTTACCCACTCTCCCTTTTATCTTCCCCCGCTTTTCCCTGGGGGTTCCTGAAAGATGTTCTTATCCATGAAAGAAGTATAATTAAAACAGCCCCCACCAAAGGAACTAAAGAACAAAATGGTATATAATTATTTTTAAATGTTTTTGGCTAACCTGGTCTTTTTGGCCATGCATAAAGTATTCACATCTGTTTCTAAAACTTTTTATTGAAGTATGTTTAAAGAAAAAGTATACTTACAATTTTAAGTTTGATGAATTTTCAAAGGTTCATAAATCTATGTAATCCACCCCAAGGGTTAAGAAAGAGAACTTTATCAGTGCCCCAGAAGCCATCCCTCCAGCTCCTCGTTACTACCTACCTCTCCCTTACAAACTACAAGAGTAGTCACTATCCTGACTTTTAACAGCACAGATTCATTTCAGTTGGTTTTTGTACTTGATGTATACATGAAACCATATGGTATATATTCTTTTATGTCTGGCTTAATTTCTTCAGCCTTGCATTGGTGGGTTTCATCCATATTGTTAGATATGGTTGTAGGTCTTTCATTCTCATTGCTGCATAGTATTCCACTGTGAAAGTATCCCCCAATTTACTTATCACGTATATCTGTTAGTTACAGGAATTAGACCAGAAAGGACTCAAGCAGAGTTATAAGCAATTTGTTCTCTAGAATAATACCTCCTGGGTGTAACTTCAGAGTGTCTAAGTTGTGGGAAGTGCTAAAAATAGCTTGTGGTTATTCCTAGGTCCCCATGCATTTCTGGGCACTGTTTTACCCAAAGAGAGCAATGGATCAGGCCCGAGAACTGGTTAACATGTTGGAGAAGATAGCTGGCCCCATTGGTATGCGTATGAGCCCACCAGCCTGGGTTGAACTAAAGGATGATCGAATAGAAACCTATGTCAGAACCATTCAATCCATGCTAGGAGTTGAGGTAATAAATTAATTTGAGTATATTTATAGGATGCCTGTTTTAAAATACTTGAATACTTGATCTTAAATTATCTTGGTCATCAGTCTGCTGTTTATGATGCCCAGAAACTTGTGTATTACTCATGTACACATGAAATACTGAACTAAGTGTAAGTAATCTTTATGCTCTTTGGTTAATTCTGCTTCTCTCATTATGTGTTGGGAGCCTCACTCTTACGTTCTTTTTTCACATAATTGACAGAATAGCTGACTTAACTTTAGTTCCTTATCTATATAGAACATGTTGTGCTCCTAAAGCAACTTTTTGGGCCCGGTGCCATTTTGCACAGTTCTGTACTGAGCTGTCACAGTCTGGTCTGGCTTAAGATTTGAATTGCTCTGGTGATGAACTTGGCACCTGGCCCATTGGCTCGATCCTGTCAGCCAGTCAGGACCACTGGAGGTGAGCAGGTCATAGCACTCGTAACTCAGTAGTTCAGGCCTGCAGTTCTTATCTGTTCGTACACAAAACAGGAAGAAGCTTAAGGAGGGAACAAAAGCAGAGGAAAAGTTTTTGGAAGTAACTAGTCTTTGACTTGAAGAGTCCTTTCTTGTGAGATCAGTACTAGAATGAGATTATCTTGGGATCTCTCTGATCCCCGACTCTGGGTTATTACCCACAACAGCACCCTCGTGTTCTGTCTTTCTTTGTAATTTCTTCCTAGTTTCCCAGGCTTGTAGTCTGCCGTGGCCTCCCCCTAGGCCTGATCATGGATAATTCTGCTCTGCTTTCAAAAGAATAACCCAGTGTAGTACATCAGCTCCTGCATCTCACCACTTGCCACGTTCTCTTTAGGAGGGTGTACTGCTATCAGTTCTCATGCAGCATGGATATGAGGTTCATTCATCATGTTTACCAAACTTAACTCATATTGGTCTTGTCTCTGTCGTCTTTAGGGCATGCTGTTTTATTATTTGTTAGGGGTCACAAACTCAGAATGTCTGCAGGAGCCAGGTGAATAACACAAACAAGTGAAGTGGGCTAGGAGGGGGCTATAGTGAACTAAAGAGAGTAAACCCTATAACTGCAGATAGAAGCACAGCATTATCAAATTAATTTTTAATTTATTTCTTTTTTAGTAGAAGCAAAAGATCTGGATTTGTGTGTATGTTACCCTCCTTATGTTTAAATGTTAATTAAAAAAGGCGGGTACCTGGCTGGCTCAGTCTCTTGATCTCAGGGTCATGAGTTCAGGCCCCATGTTGGGCATGGAGCCTACTTAAAAATAATAATAATAATAATAAAAATAAAATTTAAAAAGTGTTAATAAAAACAACAACAACACATGTAAGTTACTATAGGGACTAAAAAGCTACATGTGTTTGATAGGTCCAGCCCATAGGCTCCCAGTGTGCAGCCTGTGTTCTCCATGACTTTGGAAGTTCTTTGATGTGATAACTAGAATGTGTGTTCTCAGCTCTTCTTTTTTTTTAAGATTTTATTTATTTGTCAGAGAGAGAAGAGCGCATGCAAGCACAAGCAGGGGGAGTGGCAGGCAGAGGGAGAAGCAGGCTCCCCGCTGAGCAGGGAGATGGATGTGGGACTTGATCCCAGGACCCTGGGATCATGACCTGAGCCAAAGCAGACGCTTAACCGACTGAGCCACGCATGCATCCCTCGGAGAGATCTTAATCTAACACTAATCTTGATTTGGAATAATATACTATTGATTTACCATTAATATCTGTTTCTGGCATAAAGAATTGGCACCTTCATTTCAGTTGAGTGCTACTTTTCTTTATTCAGACTTTGAAAGACCCTATGTTTCCAATGTTGGAACTCTTAATTAAACAGTGAGGGGTCAAGGATGCTTATATGAGATACTCTGCAGGCAATATCATTCTATCTCCTAACCAGAGAGTTAGGAAGAGCCATTTACGGATTTGGCAATAGCTTCATTTGTTTGTGTTTGGCTCTGAATGCTTTCTTGTGGTATCATATTCCATGTTTCCTCAGTTTTGTGGTATGAATGTAATAAGGTACTTAGTTTACTGAAGAGAGTGGTAAAAAGCATTATAAGGAATTGAAAGCAGCAACTAAGTAACCCTTGCAAATTTTCAAGCCTGCCTTTTCCAGGCATCTTAAGTCTCCTAAGAAAGATGTCAGGTAGTCAGGACCAGCTCTAGATAATTTACAGTATCATATTCTGTATCTGTGCAAAGAAGCCCTGAACCCAACAAAGGTTCAAAGACCTGTTTGGGGTTGGAATGCGTACCCTCTTTGTTTCAATCCCCCTCTGCCTTAAAGGTCCCATGACTTTGCAGGCTCCTAGACTGCCCCCAACTGGAGCCCCATCATGGTCCCCTGAGAGTTCCAAAGCCTGATTTATATGTACTTTATCTCCTCAAGGGGAAGATACAGATGGTTGTTTGCATCATCATGGGCACACGTGACGATCTCTATGGGGCCATTAAAAAGCTATGCTGTGTGCAAGCTCCTGTGCCCTCACAGGTGAGTGGGAGCTGGGCAGGAGGCACAGATGGAAACTATAGCCTCCCTTGAGGCTTTGAAAAGAGGTATACAGGTGTTCAAAAAGACTGCAGTAACTATTAGAAGCCATCATGTGTAATCTTTCTGGTGGAACAGTCCCCTTATTAGAGTAACCTGGTTAAAAGCAGATGCTCTTTGTAAATGCTGCCTTCATGTTCTCAAATGAGTTACTTTTGCTGGTTCAGTGGGTGAGCTGCTGGGTGTTTTCACATGACTGGGTTCTGGGAGGATAGGCTTCACTCTGAAAGGGAAAGCTGTTTTTCCTAAGTAGGTTTAAAAAAAAAAAATTCTCTATGAGATTCCTTTGAAAGTTTTTGTTTTTTGGTGTTTTGTTTTGTTTTGATTTGTGTGTGTGGGGTGTATGTATGTGTGTGTGCATGCCTGCCTAGAAATCCTAGAATTAGAACTAGTCAGGCAAAGTATATTATCTGCTAACTGGGGTTTCTTAAACAAATGTAGTATTTACTTCAGGCTTGTTTACATCGTCTGACAGGCTGATAGTGTCCTCTTTCCCCATGCCCCTTTGTTATAGGTCATCAATGTCCGAACCATTGGTCAGCCGACCAGGCTTCGGAGTGTGGCCCAGAAAATTTTACTTCAGATTAATTGTAAATTGGGTGGTGAGCTCTGGGGAGTGGATATTCCTCTGGTGAGTGATGCTGAGATGTGTCTTCATTCAATTTAGCTCTCCAGAGACTCCTACCTAGTTGTTTTCCTGGTTTTCCTCATGGAGTTATCTTTATTCTCCATGCTTAGTGGTCTAAATGGTTCATAGCGTGATTTTGTATAGCCCAAGTGCTAAGAATGGTTTTTATAACTTTAAATAGTTGAAACCAATCAAAATAAGACTAATATTTCCTGACACATGAAAATTATATGAAATTCCATTTCCCATGTCTTTAAATGAAGTTTTATTGGAATACAGCCATACTTCTTTACAGACTAGCTATGGCTGTTCTTGTGCTATAATTGAATAGTTCCTGCAGAGACTGCGTGGCTCATAGAGCCCAACGTTATTTACTGTTTAGTCCTTTACAGAAGTGTGCTGGTCCTGTTCTAGATCTCAGACTTGTTCATAGTGTTTAAAGAAATGTCAAGTTGATGTCCGTCTTTCTCTTCCTTTCCCAGAACTTATTTTCATATGTTGCTTTTGGGGTGCAGATAACAAAAAGATGGGGTGATGGATTGCTTGTTTTGGGTTTTTTTTTGTTTGTTTGTTTTCTAACCCAGAAACAATTAATGGTGATTGGGATGGATGTTTACCATGATCCTAGCCGAGGCATGCGCTCTGTGGTTGGCTTCGTTGCGAGCATCAATCTGTAAGTACTACTCGTAGTGCCATTTTGTTTGGTTATCTCATTTTGATGCCTAATCTTACTGTACTTTACAAAAGTATACTAAACTTTTTCCTCCTTTATCTTCCTATTCGTTTATTCAGTCTATTTACCAGACTTGTCAGATCTATAAATTTGTTCCCCTGGCTGTGGTGTAATCTTCTTCAGAATGGGGGCTGTGTCTTAAGTAGTTTTTCCCCCACCAGGAATGAGGGATTTTTTTGTTTGTTCTGATTGTAAAAACAAGGCATGCTCATGCAGATACCTGCAGAAATTTAGAAAGTGAAACTTCCTCATGGGCAATCTTTTATTAACTACCACCAAAGGTTTGATTTTAGATCAAACTTTTAGATTCTCATTTATGCACATAGTAACACGTATAGGTGGTGTATATATGTAAACAAAATGGCATAATACTATGTATAGTATTCCTTAGTTTGTTTTATGTACTTAAATTGTATATTGCTGATATTTTTTCATATCCATACAAATAAATCTCAACCAATTCTTCTCAACTGCTGCATGGAATTTATTGTATGCTAGAGCACTATTTAACTAGTTTTCTGTTAGATATCTAGGTGGTTAAATTTTTTCAGTTGGAAGCAGTTTTGTAGCAAATACCACAATTATGCCTTTATTTTTACCTTCTATGTGTGGCGCATATATATATGTCTTTCCCCATATATATGTATATCTTTCCCCATATCGCCATGTGTTTTTACCTGTAAGATAAATGCATTTACTAGGTACTCGTTGTATTGGTGCATAGAGGAGCCTGTGTGTACTGACATTCAGACCGTGGGCCTTCCTCTGTGAGTGTGTCTTCATCTTTCTGTCTTTTCTCTCTCTTCCTCCCTCCTCCCCAGCACTCTCACAAAATGGTATTCACGAGTGGTATTCCAGATGCCTCATCAGGAGATTGTGGATAGCCTGAAGCTGTGCCTGGTGGGCTCCTTAAAAAAGTTTTATGAGGTGAGGAGAACAGAAATTTTATTTTATTTATTTTTTTTGAAGATTTTATTTATTTATTAGAGCGCACGAGCACAAGCAAGGGGAGTGATAGGCAGAGGGAGAGGGAGAAGCAGGTCCCCCGCTGAGCAGAACCCTGGGATCATGACCTGAGCCAAAGGCAGATGTTTACCAACTGAGCCACACAGGCACCCCAGAACAGAAATTTTAAAGTTTCAGGGTTTTTAAGGACTGTCTATCTGACCACTTTAGGAGGAACTCTGATTTAGTGGGAGGGGTCCCAAATTGAAGGTGTCTCCTAAACAGATTGAAGAGTCAGTCATTGCTGAACAGGCAGCTCAGAGGGACTGCTTTCAGGCTTCTACTTGTACAAGAGATAAATACTTTGATTTTGTTTGGTAAGTAATGATTATTCCCAGGTTGTCAGCCTGATACCTGTAGACATAATCTTCATGCCCTTATCAGGGAAGTAGGGGTAAATTTCAGCAATTAAAGAAGCTTATGAATTTACTCAGCTTTTTATGGCTATTATTAAGCACTTTTCATTTTGGTTCAAGACAAAGACCTCCCTGTAAATCACCCCTAGAACTCCCAGGAATGCTAACCATGGAGAATTGCTGTCATTAAACTGATACTGGGTCTGGCACAATGAGCAAGCAAAGTATTGGGTTTTACCTTGGCCAGTACATCAAAGAAAGTGCTGATAAGTGGCTTTCATTTCTCAGGGTCAGAGTTAGCCCTTCACATACAGATTAACAGCAAAAAATTTAATAATTTCATATGATTATAGTCAGTCACTAGAACTCCACCTTATTTCTTTTTAGATTAATGTTTCCTACACTGTCCTTCAATTAGTTTAATATTCTTTCAGTATTTGAGGTCATGTAAAAAAAAAGTTGAATTTTGTCTAGGAGACCTATATATATGCTCTCTTGTCACCAAGTCCTACCACACCTTCCTTTTTCTTGTTGTTGATGCTATTTTTTCCCTTCAAGCTCTTCTGTAGGCCCTACCTTTTCAAAGATTGCTTCTTTGAAGCCTTTTCCGTGTTCCCCCCACTGCTCCATTCCCTTAGACTTATTTATGTTCCTTCCTCTTCCAAGGCCCCTTGTTTATTTATTAATTTTTTCCAAGGCCCCTTGTTTATATTCTGTGTAGTGGCTATTACATTTTGCCTTGTATTAGTTAGTTGTATCCTTATTTATCTTTCTCTGGGTTGTGAATTACTTGAGCACTTCTTGGTTCTTGATGGCCGTGTAACAAATTTACCCTAAAAATTTGTGACATGCAGTGAGCATTTATGATTCTGAAGTCAAGGAGTCAAGAAGTTGAGCAGGGTGCAGTGGGCTCTGGTGCCTCTTCATGTGGTCTTTCTGCATGAGCTAGTTTGGGCTTCCTCACAGCATGGTGGCACACGGTTCAAGGTGTGAGCATTCCAAGAAACTAGAGCCAGGTGGAAATCATGTTGCCTTTATACCGTAGTCTTGAAAGTCATGCAGTATCACTTTCACTGCATTCCATTTGTACAGTAGTCTCATTATGAATATGCCTAATATTTGGAGGAGCCAGTGTGGGGATGGGATAGATTTAAATAATGGATCTGCTCTATAAAGCTGTTACATACATTTTCATATGTTTGTACTAATTTAATTACATTTCCCCCCTCAATTTGCCACTGTTTGTTCCTTACAATAAATTTGTGCAGAACTCTTGAGTGTAGAATTTAGCTGGTGGTTAACTAATCCAGTTCTTTCTCACGCCATTCATTCTTCCATCAGTATTATATCCTGAAGAAGCATTAACCCAATTTCCCAATATATTTGACTGTCAACATCAGTATTATTAGAAGACTTGTTAAAGTAATATAACTGATTTTTAACCAACGAGGTTAGTGTCCCATCACATTGCAGTATGGTAGTAAATATAATCTGAAATGTGAGTCAAAGGATACTGAGGCATTACTAGAGTTCAACTCAGTTATGAGTAATTACTCCAGTTCATTGTCATATTACATGACCAAAATATCTCCCCGAGCTTTGCCACTTAAGTTTGCAGGCTTTCATTTGACATTGTCAGGTTCTAAAAGCAAGAATAGTCTCAGCAACATGGCTCTGCTTTTTCAGGCATGGGGTACACTTAAGCTACAGGCAATAATATTATCTCTTGTTCTAAGCCTGTTTTGAGATACCAATGAATGTAATATTGGATTTCCCTCATTGCATAACCATTGATTCATTCCTTTATCCTCAGCTACCATTCTTCCTTCCCTCCATTCATACCCTAACTTTTCTACCTTTGGAAGGAATGTTAGGTTTGGCTCCTATGCTGGTATAGGTTGCTGATAGCAATGCTGGTCTGGCAGGTGCTTCCACCTTAGTCCACTCCCATTCATATAGGGAAGGGCTACACAGGTACAGAATTAGTGAGCTCTCTTGCCCACTAGGCGGTTTAGCTGCATTTCCTGTGAACCTCAATTTTGCTTGAGGGGTGAAAGCACGATCTATCCCATCAGGCCCTTAGGAATTTCATCATAAAGGTTTAAAAATATAGTTACAGTTTTTTGCTTAGAGATTGTTATAGATTGAATTATATACCCCCCCCCCCCACACACACAAAGGTATTGACATCCTAACCCTCAGTACTAGTGAATGTGACTATATTTGGAAATAGGGCCTTTGCAGATGATGGAGTTAAGATGAGGTCATTAGAGTGTGCCCTAATCCAGTGTGACTGTGTCCTTATGAAAGGAGATTTGAACACAGAGGCACATACACGTAGAGGAAAGACGATGTGAAGACACAGGGAGATGACCAGCTACAAGCCAAGGAACACCTGCGGCCACCAGAGGCTAGGAGGGAGTCATGGAATAGATTATCCCTCATAGCCCTCAGGAGGAACCAATCCTGCCAACACCCTGATCTCAGACTTCTAGCCTCCAGCCCTGTGAAACAATACATATCTGCTGTCGAAGGCACTCAGTTAGTGGTACTTTGTTATGGCAGCCCTAGTGAATGGATACACAGTTCATCCCAGCTCTGGCACCTGCAGTTGCAGCTCTGGTCTGAGATCGAGTAGGAAAAAAGAGTGTTGAGGTCACATGGGAAAAACAAAAAAACGTATTGTTATACCAGCATCTTTCTCCACCCCCTCTTCTCTGGATCCCCCACAGAAGGGTCTGAGAGACATCCTCTGGGCCCTGCTCATGTTGAGTGTCAGTACACACTCATGAAAGCATGCAAGTCAATCCTTCATGCCTTTATTCCCTCCATTTTAGACAAAAAAGTGTTTCAATTTTCCATTCTATTCTCTGTCAAACTGTTACTTTGAGGATGAAAATGTGTTCCTTGGTCACAAGGAAATGTGAGTTGTCCAAATTGGTGCAGTATCTTCTGTTTTAGACCTTTTTTTTTTTAGTATTTTGAGCATTTATGTCTACCAGCAGGTATGCATAGCCCAGTCCACAATAGATGTCTCTTTATGTCAGGAACTATTTCTTGCCTCTTGGAGCTACCAGGGTCAGTCTAACTTGCCACCTATGTGCAGGGCTTTCCCCTCAGGGAATCTACCCCAGAGCCATCTGCATTCTCTGTATCTCCTCTTGTCAGTCAGAACAATTCTTGTTGGCATTTTGCACTTCAGAGGGTGCAAGAGAAATGTCTAGATTCAACCCATTTCTGCATTGCTGCAGCCTCCAATGTCCATTCATTTCATGGACTCAGGTGTCACCTCAAGCAAGCACACCAAAATATCTGCTTGCTAGTTCCAACCTCTTTTTGATTCTGGAAGGAGATAATTATTCCCCATTCACCCTTCACTCTACTTACTGGTAATGTCTACTCTGCTTTTCTGTCTCTGGATTTACTGATTTGGGATGCATTATATAGAAGTAATCATAAAATATGTGACCTTTTGTGTCTGGCTTCTTTTGTTGAGCATGTTTTTAGGGTTCATGAAAGTTGTAGCATATATCACTACTTTGTTCTTTTTTATAGATGAGTAATATTCCATTGTGTGTTTATCCATCCATTACTGATAGACATTTGGACTTGTTCCTACCTTTTAACTATTGTGAATACTGCTGTAAATATGCCTGTGTATTCATTTGAGTACCTATTTGCATTTCTTTTGGGTATATACCTAGGAGAAATTGATGGGCCATAAGGTAATTCTGTGTTTAACTTTTTGAGGAACTAGCAAACTTTTCCACAGTGGCTACACCATTTTCGTTCCTACCAGCAATGTACAGAGGTTCCAATTTCCCCAATCCTTGCCAACGCTTTGTTTTCCATTTTTAATTATAGCCACTGTGAAGTGGTATCTCATTGTGGTTTTAACTTGCATTTCCTTAATAACCAACAACGTTGAACATCTTTTCATGTGCTTATTGTCCATATCTTCTTTGAAGAAGTCCTTTCAGATCTTTTCCCCTTTTTTTAATTGAGTTATATGTCTTTTTGTTGTTGAATTGTAAAGTTTTTCTTACATATTTTGGATACAGAATGCTTGTCTGATAAATGATTTGCAAATATTTTGTCCCATTCTGTAGAATGTCTTCACTTTCTTGATAATGTTAATTTGATGCATAAAAATTTAAAATTTTTATGAAGTCCGGTTATCTGTTTTTCTTTTGTCCATATATGTTTGTCATTCTTAATGTTAGTACAAGACTGTTTTGATTACTGTTTCTTTTTAGTTTTGAAATCTGAAAGTGTGAGTCTTCCAGGTTTGTTTTCTTTTTTGAATATTATTTTAGCTGTTCAGGGCCCCTTAGAATTTCATATGAAATTTCCATTTCTGAAAGAAAAAAGCCATTGGAATTTTGATAAGGATTGCACTGAATTTGAAGATTGCTTTGCAGGTGTTGCCATCTTAATAATATTTAGTTGTGTAATATATAGACAGGATATTTTTTCTATTTATTTAGGTCTTCTTTAATTGCTTTCAGCAACATTTTATAGTTTCCATGTACAATATTTTACCTCCCTGATTAAATTTATTCCTAGGAATTTTATTGTTTTAGATGCTATTGTAAATGTAATTCTCTTAATTTCATTTTTTAATTGTCCATTGCTGGTGTACAGAAACATAGCTGGTTTTTATGTATTAATCTTTAACCTTACCACTTTTTTGAATTTATTAGGTTTAGGGCTTTTTCTTTTTTCAAAAATTCTTGGAATTTTCTATTTATGGAATCAGGTCATCTCCAAATAGAGATAGTTATAATTCTTTCTTTCCAATTTGGATACAAAGATTTTATTTATTTATTTATTTATTTATTTGAGAGAGAGAACACCTACGTGAGCAGGGGGAGGGGCGGGGGGGGGGAGAGAGCAAAAGGGGGAGAATCCCAAGCAGACTCCAAGCCGAGCACAGAGCTCAGTGCAGGGCTCCATCCCACGACCCTGAGATCATGACCTGAGCCAAAACCAAGAGTCACATGCTTAACTAACTGAGCCACCCAGGCGCCCCTCCAATTTGGATGTCTTTTATTTCTTTTTCTCGCACAGTTGCTCTGGTTGGAATTTCTAGTACAACGTTGATAGCAATGGTGAAAACAGGCACCCTATTTTATTCCTGATGTTTGTAGGGGAATAATTTTAAGTTTTTCACTATTGAGTATGGTAGCTGTGAGTTTTCCATAAGCTTGCTTTCTCATGTAAAGGAAGTTTTCTTCTATTCCTAATTTAATGAGCATTTTTCTTTCTTTTTTTTTTTTTTCTGACAGGTGATGAGCATTTTTATGTTGAAAGGTGTTGGATTTTATCAAATGCATTTTCTGCATATTAATTTATAAAAATCTTATTCACAGTAATACCAAATTAATTTCAGTAATGTACAAAAACTTTGTCCTCATATAGTTATGTTCTCTTCCTCTTTTTGTATGCTAATTCTATATTAGGGTTCTCTAGAGAAATAGAATCAGGAGTGTTTGGTGTGTGTGCACGCAGAGAGAGATTTATTTAAGGAATTGGCTCACATAATTTATGGAGCCTGGCAAGTGCAAAATCTTCAGAGTGGGCCAGCAGGCTGAAGACCCAGAAAATAGCTGATGTTGCAGATCAAATTTGAGTTTATCCTACTTTGTATTCCTTAGGCTTCTTGGATGTTCAGTTGAATTTTTCACCAGGTTTGGTAATTTGGGGTCCACTATTTCTTCAGATAGTCTTTTTGACCCTTTCTCTCTCACCTGTCAGTACTACTGAGATACTGAGACTCCAGTTATTTGTGTTTGGTATGTTTGATGGCATCTTACTGTTTCAGAGGCTCCATTCATTTTTCTCCTTTTTTCTTCCTCTTTCTCATACTGGATAATCTCAGTGGACCTATCTCCTAGTTCATGGATTATTTCTTCTGCCTGATCTGATCTGCTGTTGAGCCCATCTAGTGGAATTTGTTGTTTCAGTTATTATACTTTCTAACTCCCAAAATTTCTATTTGGTTCTTGCTTATAACTTGTCTCTTTATTGATGGTCATTTCCTATACTTAAGGTCTTTAGATACGGTTTTCTTTACTTCTTTGAAGAGTATTTAAAATATTGGCTTAAAGTCTTTCTCCAGTAAAGTCATCAACTGGGTTTATCCCAGGCAGTTTCTACTGACTACTTTTTTTTTTCATGTGAATGGGCCATATTTTACTCTTTCTTGATGTGTCTCATAATTTTTTTGTTGAAAATGAGACATTTTTAATATAATATGGCAGCTCTGCAAATTAAATCTCCACTCCCAAGAATTGTTGTTGTTATTCTTTGATGACTTTTCTGGCCTGATTCTATAATCTCTGTAATCTAGATTATGTGTAGTATTGAAAATTTCCCCTTGGTTAGCTTAGTGATCAGTTAATGACTGAACAAATATTTCTTTAAATGTCTTGAACGTGTTTTGCCTCCTCCAGTGACTGCTACATTATTTTCACAATTACCATAGTAGTTGAGGCTACAAATGTGACAGCTACTGCAGAGAAAGGGGGATGTGAGTAGAGCAAGTTAAAACACTGTAAAGCTTGTGAGATTCAGCTGGTTTTATTGAGTAAATGCTCCTCAGATTGTTGCAAACCTCTGGTTAGTATCCACAATTCCAGAAAGTTTGATTTTGACCATTTTTGCTTTTATGGAGGAGCAGATTTTTCAAGGTCCTTTCTTTCCCATTCAGTTTCCTGAGGAGTACTTTTGACAGTCTTGCAGTTTTCCAGGTGGACAGTGATTAGAGTCTAGAACTCACTAAGTTTATTTATTTATTTTTTTCTTAAGATTTTATTTATTTGACAGAGAGAGACACAGCGAGAGAGGGAACACAAGCAGGGGGAGTGGGAGAGAGAGAAGCAGGCTTCCCGCTAAGCAGGGAGCCCAATGCGGGGCTCTATCCCAGGACCCTAGGATCATGACCTGAGCCAAAGGCAGACGCTTAACGACTGAGCCACCCAGGCGCCCCTAGGACTCACTAAGTTTAGATGACACTAGGAAACCTCCAACATTTTGGTTTGGTGCCCTAAAGAGCTACATTGTAGGAATAAGGGAGAGTCAGTGGTATATAAACCCTTAGAGCAAACTACGGTTCATCTTTGAATTATTCTATTCCTGAAATCAGATACAGTGACCCAGAATGCTAGTGTTCCCAAGTTTCTTATAGTGCTAATACCCCAGACTCCTGGAAGAAACAAACTTAATCTTCTCTGTATTAAAACATCATTCCAGGCTTAATCTCATTTCTATTAACACTATTTATAAATGCTATGTTTGGCATATAATTTTTAGAAAGGAATATATGTATAATATATACATACATGTACATGTCTACACATATGTGTGTGTATGGGTAGGTATAGTTACATACATACACATGCATATACATATATACAAGGACATACATATATGCATATATATATATACGTGTATATATAAAATCTACTTGCGTTTAATTGAAGACTTAATGAAGAAAAAAGAATAAGAAAGTCAAGATACAAAAGGACAGAAACCCTAGGGGCATATGCTAATTCTGAAAGCGGCAGCTAAAGTGTTGAAAAGCTTTAGCACATTTGTCTCTAAGGATCAAAAACAGGAGGCCAGGGCCCCTAAATCAGTGGTGGTCCTGAGTATACTTTCCCACTCTTTGGGTTGTGAATCTAAAAGGCTACAGACTAGGAGTAAAGAAGAACTATAGGTAGACTGACTCTGAATCATGTCAGTCCCTGAATATGAATTTAGGTGAACTTGACTGCTAGTTTCACTACCCACTTGCCAGAGCAAATACAAATCCTCTGAAGAAAGGTAACATTATCTTAGGCATCAAAATGTTTCCACAATGCCTACCAATAAAATAATAACTAATAACACAAGGAGAGAAAATGAAGTGACTAAAAACAAACAAATAAAAAAACAGATAATTGATTCTGATCCACATAGGATTCAGATATTTGAGTAATCAGACACTTTTTAAAATTGCTACACTTGGGGCACCTAGGTGGCGTAGTCACTTAAGCATCAGACTCTTGATTTCAGCTCAGGTCATGATCTCATGGTTGTGAGATCAAGCCCTGCATCAGGCTCTGTGCTCGGTATGGAGCCTGGTTAAGATTCTCTCTCCCTCTCTGCCCACATCCCTCTCTACCCCCCTCTAAAAAAAAAAATAGCTACACTTAATGTGTTTAAAAAGATAAAAGACAACGTTAAGAATTTTAGCAAAGGGCGCCTGGGTGGCTCAGTTGGTTAAGCGACTGCCTTCGGCTCAGGTCATGGTCCTGGAGTCCCGGGATCGAGTCCCGCATCGGGCTCCCTGCTCAGCAGGGAGTCTGCTTCTCCCTCTGACCCTCCTCCCTCTTGTGCTCTCTCTCATTCTCTCTCTCGCAAATAAATAAAATCTTAAAAAAAAAAAAAATTAGCAAAGAATTGGGAGCTATGAGGAAAAAGTTGGAATTTCTTGAACTGAAATTTATGCTAACCAAAATTAAATACTCAGTGGATGGGTTATTAGGTTGCTAGGACTGCCATAACAACATACCATAGACCGGGTGGCTTAAACAGCAAAAGATTTATTTCTTCACAGTTCTGGAGGACGGGAAGTCCAAGATTACGGTGTTGGCAGGGCTGGATTCTCCTGAGGCCTTTCTTCTTGTCTTGTAGATGACTGTCTTTTTTCTGTCACATGGTCTTCATCCTGTGTGTCCTAATATCCTCTTCTTAAAAAGACACAGTCATATTTAATTAGACCCTACCCTGGTGACCTCATTTCAACTTGATAACCTCTTTTTAAAAGCTCTATCTCCAAATACAGTCCCATTCTGGGATACTAGGGGTTAGGACTTCAACATACAAATTTTGGGGAAACACAACTCTATGCATAAAAATGGGTAACAGTAGTTTAGACTTAGTTGAGGAAGGAAAAAGTCAACTGAAAGAGATAAAAAACTGAAGCATTGAGATACAAAGACATGGGAGATATGGGGTTAAAATACAATATATGCATAATTGGCCCAGAAGGAATTTAAAGAGGGTATAGAACAGAAGAAATATCTGAAAAGACAATGGTAAAGAATAATCCAAAAGTGATTGAAAAACAACAAAGCACAGATAATCTGAAAAATCCCAAGTAGGATGTATAAAAAGATAAGTACACTTAGGTGTACATTATAATAAAACTGTTGAACACACACACACACACCTTAAGATCAGTCAAAGGAAAATAAAAGAAATGTTACCTTAAAAGAGCAACAAATGGACTAATAGCTAACTTGTCAAAAGAAAAAGTGTAAGCACAGGTAATAAAATAATAGCTACGAAGTGCTTAAAGGGGCATCTGGCTCGCTCAGTCAGTGGAGAATGGGACTCTTAATCTCAGGGTTGTGAGTTTGAGCCCCATATTGGGTGGAGAGATTACTTAAAAAAATAAAATCTTTAAAAGAGAAAAAAGAACTGCCAATGTAGAATCTAGTATCCATGAAATATAACTTCTAATAAGGTGAAATAAAGATATTCCATGACAAAAAGTTGACAGACTTTGTCACTGGCAAACTTGCATTAAAGGAAGATACTAAATGGCATTCATCACCTGAAGGCAAATTATCCTAAAGAGAAACACAGAAGTGGTTTCAGGAATAAAAGTGGCAAATATGGGATAAATTTGAATGAATACATACCATCTAAAATAATATAATTCCTGAAAAGATATATATTCATGTGTGTGTATAAATTTCAAATTAATGACAATAGTACATATATTAGGAAGAAATAAATGAAATTCTGATGCTCTTAGTTCCTTGAATTGTTGAGTAAAAGATGAAAGTAATAATATGTATTACACTTCGATTTGCTAAAGATCTATGTTGGTGTAATTTCTAGATTAGACACTAAATAATAAAAGTATGTAACTATCAAGATAAGAGAAAATAAGACAATAAAAAATTTTTTTAAAAAGAAAGAAAAAAAGAATGTGGAACAGCTGAGACAAAATAGCATGCAATACTTAAATCTTGAAAATGTTACACCATGTGAAAGAAGCCTGTCACAGAAGACCACAGATCCTATAAAAAATGTATAGGAGAGGGAAATCTAGAGAGACAGAAGGTAGACCAATGTTTGCTTAGGGCTGAGGTGGGGAGAGGATGGAAAGTTGGTATCTGTGAATATACTAAATGTGTTGTACATATTTATGAATATACTCAAAATCATTGAATTTTACACTTTAAGTTGGTGAATTATATGGTATATGAATTATATCTCAATAAAAAGATGTTTTAAAAAATTTTAAGAACCATACAGAAATTCTGGAGTTGTAAAATATATTAAATGAAAATTTCACTGGAGGAGGTTAATATCAGATTTGACTAGGCAGAAGAAATAACCAGCAATCTTGAAGATAGGTCAATTGAGATTATCCAGTGTGAGGAAAATGAAGAAAATGAATAGAGACTCAGAGATCTGTGGCACACCATTAATCATATCAACCATAAACATAATGTGATTCTCAGAAGGGGAGTAAAGAGAGAAAATGGAGAAGAAGGAACATTGGAAGGAACAATAGCCGCAAATTCTCAAATTTGATGAAAATCAGTAGCAAAGAAGCCAAATGAATACTAAGTAGTAAAAACTCAAAGATATCCACACCTAGACACGTCACAGTAAAAGTACTGAAAGACAAAGAGAGCATCTTGAAAGTACCAAGAGAAAGCAACTTACTATGTTCAAGCCATCTTCAGTAAGATTAAGACCTGATCTCTCATCAGAAATCATGGAGCCCAGAAGGCAGTGGGAGGACATATTCAAAATAATGAAAGAAAAAGGTTGAATAAGAATTCAGTATCCAGAAAAACTGTTTAAAAATGAGTGACATCTTGACAATATTAAGCTCAGTGAAAGCAGCTAGATGGAAAAAAGCTATATTTTATATTCTTCCATTTCAGTGAACTATCCAGAATAGGCAAATCATAAAGACTGAAAAGAGATTACTAGTTTCCAGAGAGTGGGGATGTGGACAAGAATGGGGAGTAAGTGCTAATGAGTGCAGGGTTCTTTTGGGGTGATGAAAATATTACAGGATTAGTGCATAGCTTGGTGAATATATTAAAAACCACTGAATTATACACTTCGAAATGGAGAATTTTATGGTATGTGATATATGTCAATTTTTTTTAAAATGAAGGAGAATGAATCACTGAACTCTACCTCTGAAACTAATTAATACACTATATATTAATTAATTGAATTTAAATTTAAAAAATAAGAAAAGGGGAATAAACAAAAATAAAATGTGAGTAATCCAATCAAAAAAATGAAGGAGAAATTAAGACCTTTTTAGATAAAAACTGGAAGAATTTATCACTGACACACCTGTCCTATGAGAAATACTAAAGGGAGTCGTTTATGTGGAAATGAAATAACACTAGATAGTAATTTGTGTCCATATGAAGAAATAAGTAGCACCAGAAAAGATAACCATACAGATAAATATAAAAGAGAGCAAAAATGTATTTTTGTCACTTTTTTTGTACTCCATGATTTAAGAAACAACTTCATAAAGCAATAGATGTTAATCTGAGTAGATGTGCATACAATGTGTAAAGATTGAATTTGTGTGACAATAAAGGCACAAAGGAGAGGGGAGGGAATGAAGTCATAGAGAAAGTTTTTAATATTACTGAAAGTAAGTTTATATTAACCAAATGGCATTGTTCCAAGTTAATATGTTAGTTGTAATTTCCCAGAAAAACACTAAGAAAAGAACTCTGAGGGGCACTTCAGTGGCTCAGTCGGTTAAGCGTCTGCCTTCGGCTCAGGTTATGATCTCAGGGTCCTGGGATCGAGTCCCGCATCAGGCTCCCTGCTCGGTGGGAAGCCTGCTTCTCCTTCTCCCTCTGCCCCTCCCCCTGCTTGTGCTCATTTTCTCTCTCTCTCTCTCTAATAAGTAAAATCTTAAAAAAAAAAACTCTGAAAAATATAACAAGGGAACAACAAGGAAATTAAAATGGTAACTAGAAAATATCTATTTAATAGAAAGTAAGGCATTTGTGGAAGAATAGAGGGACAAAAAAAGATATAAAGCATGTGTAAAACAGTGAAATGGCACATGTAAATCTTACCGTATTAGTAATTACCTTAATTGTAAATGGACTAAACATCCCATTCAAAAGATAGAAATTAGAGAATGGATTAAGTGAAAAATACATGGTTATAATTTCTGCAAGAGACACATTTTAGTGTCAAAGACACAGTGGGTTGAAAGTAAAAGGATAGAACAAGATATATACAAGTAGTAACCAAAACAGAGCTGGAGTGGCATACTATCAGACAGAATGACTTTAAGATAACAATTGTTACTAGAGACAAGGAGGGACATTTTATAATGGCGAAAGTGTCAATCCATGAGGAAGACCTAAAATATAAATATATGTGAACCTAACCCCAAATAGACCCCTCAAAATACATGAAACTAAAACTAATTAAAGGCAGAAATAGAAAATTCAACAGTAATAGTTGGAGACTTCAAAATTCCACTTTGAATAATGGATGAAACAATTAGAAATAAGATTAACAAGGAAACAGAATACTTGAACAGCACTATGATCCAACTAAACATAACAGGTATCTATAGAACACCCCACCAACAGAATACATATTCTTCTCAAATGTATATGGCACATTATCTCAAGATAGACCACTTTGTTGGGATGTAAAACAAGACCAAATAAATTTAGAAGGATTAAAATCATATAAAATATGTTCTCAAACCACAATGGAATGAAATTAGAAATTTTAATAAGAGAGATAAATTCAGGAAATTCATGAATACTCGTGAATAACCAAAGCATCAAAGAAGAGATTAAAAGGTAAGTTAGAAAATACTTTGAAATAAATAAAAACAAAGATGCAACATACCAAAACTTGTGGATGTAGGTAAACAGTGCTTGGAGGGAAATTTACATATAGGTGTAAACACCTATATTAAAAGTGAAGATCTCAAAACAACCCAATTTCCACCTTGAGAAATAAGGAAAAGAAGAGCAAACTTAAAGCAAGGAAATAATAGAGATTAGAGCATAAATAAATGGAGAATTGAAAAACAATAGAGAAAATCAATGAAACCAAAAGTTGGTTATTTGAAAAGATCAACAAAATTGACAAACCTTTAGCTAAAACACCCATGAACTATAGAATAAGATTACTAAAATCAGGAATGAAAAAGACCTCAGTACTGACCAAACAGGGGGAAAAAAAGGATTATAAAACATACTGTAAACAACTGTATCCCAAGAAAATAGGTTAAATGAAATGGACAGACCCCAAGAAAGACACAAACCACTGAATCTTTTTGGTTATACCAAACATTTAAAGAGGAATTAACACCAATTTTTCATAAATTCTTCCATCAAATTGGAAAGGAGGGAACACTTCCCAATTCAGACTATGAGGCTAATATTATCATGATACTAAAGCTAAACAAAAATATCACAAGAAAGTTGCAGCAGACATCTAGATGGGAAATAAAGAAAACTGTCTTTCTAGATGATGTTAACTTACATATAAGAAACCTTAAAGATCACACACACAAACTATTATAGCTAATAAATTAGTTCAGCCAGATTGAGGATATAAGATTAATATACATTAATCAGTTGTACTTCTGTACACTAGCAGTGATCAAAAATGAAACGTAGGAAAAATTTTAACAGAAGGGCAAGGCGCATACTGAAAACTGCAGAATGTCTTGAAAGAAATTGAAGAAAATGTAAAAGGAAATACATCACTTGTTCATGGATTGGAAGACCCATGTACCTATGGTAAACTAATTTTTCACAAGGTTGCCATTCAGGGGTGGAAAGAATGGTCTTTTCAAGAAATGATGCAGGGCCTAATGGATATCCACATGCAAAAGAATGAAGTTGGATCCTTGCCGCACACAAGGTACAAAAATTAACTCCAAAGGATCAAGCACCCAAATGTAGGAACTAAAACTTTAAAATTCTGGATAACATAGGTGTAAATCTTTATGACCACAGATTGGACTTCATCAAAATTAAATCTTACTTACTTCAAAGGACACCATCAAAGTAAAAAGACAAACCACAGAATGGGACAGAATCATTCATCTGATGTATCTGGTAAAGGTCTACTTTCCAGAACATATAAAGAACTCTTACAGCTCAACAACAGAGAGACAAATTACCCAATTTAAAACCAGGGAACATTTGATTAGATATTTATCCAAAGAACATACACAAATAGATAAGAAACACATGAGGGGCGCCTGGGTGGCTCAGCTGCTTAACTTGGGTCTGACTCTTGATTTCGGCTCAGGTCATGATCTCAAGGTTGTGAGATCGAGTCCCACATTGGGTTATGTGCTGGGCATGGAGCCTGCTTAAGATTTTCCCTCTCTGCCCCTTCCCCATAAAAAAAAAAAAAAAAAAAAAAAAAAAAAAAAAACACATGGAAAGAACTTAATATAATTAATAATTAGGGAAATGGGAATCAAAATCACAATGAGATACCACTTCACACCAAAATCAGATAAAGGCATTACAGTAAAGCCACAGACCAGTATCTCTCATGAACATAGATGATGCAGAAATCCTCAACAAAATATTAGCAAAGCAAATCTAACTGTATTTAAAAAATTATATACCTTAACTGTACTGAGTTCAGTATTACCCTTCCAAATTTATGTCCACCTGGAACTTGTGAATGTGACCTTATTTGGAAATAGGGTCTTTGCAGATGCAGCCAAGTTAATATGCAGTGAATGAATTAGGATGGGTTGTAATCCAATAAGTGATATTCTTTTTTTTTTTTTTTTTTTTTAAAGATTTTATTTATTTATTTGAGACAGAGAGAATGAGAGAGAGAGAGCACATGAGAGGGGGGAGGGTCAGAGGGAGAAGCAGGCTCCCTGCCGAGCAGGGAGCCCGATGCGGGACTCGATCCAGGGTCTCCAGGATCATGACCTGAGCCGAAGGCAGTCGCCTAACCAACTGAGCCACCCAGGCGCCCAATAAGTGATATTCTTATAAGAGGGAAATTTGGTCACAGACTCATGGGGTGAAAGCCATGTGAAGAAGCAAAGACACAGACAACACAGGGGAGGAGAGGTGTTGTGAAGGTGTAGGCAGAGATTGGAGTGATGTATATAGAGGCCAAGAAACACCAAGGGTTGCCAGCAACCACCAGAAGCTACAAGAGGCAAGGAAGGATTCTTTCCTAGAGCCTTTGGAGGAAACATGATCCTGCTGATACCTTAATTTTGGACTTGCATCCTCTAGGACTGTGAGAGAATAAATTTCTGTTGTTCTAAGCCATTCAATTTGTGGTTGGTTGGTATAGCAACCCTTGGAAAAGAATACAACAACCATGTGTATTCCAGTTACACAAGGATGGTTCAACAGTTAAAGATCTATTAATGTAATCCGTCTCATCAACAAGCTAAAGAATAAAAATCATATCACATCAATAGATGCAGAAAAAGCATTTGACAAAATTCAGTTCCCAATCGTGATTAAAAAAACAAAAACTCCCAGAAAATTAGCAGTAGAGGAAGAACTTCATAAATTTAATACAGAACGTCTACAAAAACCCTGCAGCTAACATTATCCTTAATTGTGAGACACTATATACTTTCCCCTAAGATTGGGCACATGTATTTCCCCTCTCACTATTCCTATTCAGCATCATACTGAAGTCCTAACTGATGCAAAAAGACAAGAAAAGGAAATAAAATATATAAATACTGGAAATGAGGAAAGAAAAGTGCAGATAGAATGATTGTCTATGTAGAAAATCTCATGGAATCAACAACTAAAAAACCTGGAATAAGCAAGAATTATAAGGTTACAGGATAAAAGGTTAATATACAAAAATCCGTTTCTTTCCTATATACCAGCAGTGAACAATTGGAATTTGAATTTTAAAAATACCGTTTATATCGGCACCAAAAATGAAATATTAAAGTATAAATCTAACACAGCTGGTACACTACATGAGGAAAACTGCAAAACTCTGATAAAAAAGAATAAATAAATGGAGAGATGTTCCATGTTCATTGATAGAAAGACTCAATGTTATTGTCAGTTCTTCCCAGCTTGATCTGTAGAGCCAATGCAATTCCAATCAAAATCTCAGCAAGTTATTTTGTGGAGATCGACAAACTATAAAGTTTACATGTAAGGCAGAAGACACAGGAAACACTGCACAATACTGAAGAACAAAGTTGGAGGACTGCCATTTCTCAACTTAAAGTGTTGCTTTAAAGCTACACTAATCCAGGTGGTGTGGTCTTAGCAAAAGAATAGATGTCAGTGAAACAGAATAAGAGAGCCCAGAAATAGAATTATACAAATAGTGTCCAGTGATCTTTGATAAAGGAGCACATACACACAATGCAAAAAGGATAGTCTTTTCAACAAATGGTGCTGGAACAACTGTTAACCTGCATGAAAAAAAATCGAATCACATACCTTTACTAAAATTAACTTAAAAGGTACTGCAAGTTTATATTTAAAATGCAAAATGGTAAACTGGAAGGTAAAAAAATCTAGGTGACCTTGAGTTTTGATGGTAACTTACTTAGATACAAAAGCACAATCCATAATAGAAAGGATAAGTTGGACTTAATTAAAATTAAAACTTCTCAGGGTGCCCAGCTGGCTCAGTTGGAAGAGCATGCGACTCTTGATTTTGGTGTTGTGAGTTTGAGCCCCCAAACTCATGGTTTGGGTGTAGGGATTTTATTTATTTATTTGACAGAGAGAGACACAGCGAGAGAGGGAACACAAACAGGGAGAGTGTGAGGGAGAAGCAGGCTTCCCGCTGAGCAGGGAACCCAGTGCGGGGCTTGATCCCAGGACCCTGGGATCATGACCTGAACCGAAGGCAGACGCTTAATGACTGAGCCACCCAGGCGCCCCTCAAAACATTTTTTTTAAGATTTTTTTTATTTATTCATTTGAGAGAGAGAGAGAGAGCATGAGCAGGGGGAGGTGCAGAGGGAGAGGGAGAAGCAGGCTCTCCGCTGAGCAGGGACCCCAATGTGGGACTTGATCCCAGGATCCTGGGATCATGACCTGAGCCGAAAGCAGAGGCTTAACCATCTGAGCCACCCAGGCGCCCGATAAACAAAACTTTTAAAAAAATTAAAAACTTCTCTGTGAAAGATACTAAGAGAATGGAAAACTACATACTGGGAGAAAATATTTGCAAAGCACCTATTTGATAAAGCATCGTTATCCAGAATATACAAAGAACTCCTAAAACTCAAGAAGACAATCTCATTAAAAGAAGGGCAAAAGACTTGACAGACATCTCACCAAAAAAGATATAAAAATGACAGATAACTATATGAAAACATAACAGGGAATTGTAAATTAAAACAATGAGATACCATTACACTCCTATTAGAATGGCCAAAATCCAAAACACAGATGACACCAAATGCCAATTGAGGATATGAAGAAATAAGAACTCTCATTCATCTTTGCTGGTAGGAATGAAAAGGGTGCAGATACTTCAAGGGAAGAAAATTTGGCAGTTTCTTTAGGCTCCACTCCCAGCGCAGAGCCCAGTGTGATTAAGCGTCTGATTCTCGGTTTCAGGGCAGCTCAATCTCAGGGTTGTGGGATCCAGCCCCGCACTGGGCCCAACGCTCAGCATCGAGTCCACTTGAGATTTTCTCTCTTGCTCTTCCTCTACCCTTCCCTCAGTGCATGCGTGCGCACGCGCTCTCTGTCTCAAATGAATATATCTTACTTATTATAAGATTATACATTATATATATTATTATATACTATAAATACATCTTATTTATTTGAGAGAGCACAAGCAGGGGGAGTGGGACAGGGAGAGGGAGAAGCAGACTCCCTGCTGAGCAAGGAGCCCGACATGGGGCTTGATCCCAGGACCCTGGGATCATGACCTGAGCCGAAGCCAGATGCCTAACCAACTGAGCCACCCAGCACACCCCCCTCCCCCCAAAAAAAGACTCTTGAGGCACCTGACCGGCTCAGTCAGTAGAGCATGTGACTCTTGATCTCTGAGTCGTGAGTTCAGGACCCACATTGGTCATGGAGCCTACTTAACTCTCACTATAGGATCCAGTAGTAGCACTTCTTAGTATTTACCCAAATGAGTTCAAAACTTATGTCAGTGCAAAAACTTCCACAGAGTTGTTCATTGCAGCTTTATCCACAATTGCCAAAACTTAGAAGCAACCAAGATCTCCCTTAGTAGGTGAATTGGAAAGTAAACTGTGATGCATCCAGACAATGAAGCATTATTCAGCAATAAAAAGAAGTGAGCTATCAATTCCTGAAAAGACATAGAGGAACTTTAAATACATATTACAAAGTGAAAAAAGCCAATCTGAAAGACTACATACTCCATGGTTCCAACTATAGCACATTCTGGAAAAGACAAAACTATGGAGCCAGTAAAGAGATCAGTGGTTGCCAGAGGTTTGGGAGTGTAAGGAAAGGAAGGATAAATAGGGGGAGCACAGGGGATTTTTAGGGCTGTGAAACTATTATACATGATACTGTAATGATGGATACATGGTGTCATGTATTTTTTCAAAGCCTAAAGAATATATAACACAGTGTGAGCCCTAATATAAATTATGGATTTTAGGGCGCCTGAGTGGCTCAGTTGGTTGGGCGACTGCCTTTGGCTCAGGTCATGATCCCAGGGTCCTGGGATCGAGTCCCACATCAGGCTCCCCGCAGAGGGGAGACCCTGCTTCTACCTCTGCCTGCCACTTCCCCTGCTTGTGCATGCTCTTTATCTCTGTAAAATAAATAAATAAAATCTTTAATAAATAAATAAATGGCTGTCCAAAAGAAAAATTTATGGACTTTAATAACAATGTGTTAGTATTTGCTCATTTGTATTGTAACAAATTGTAACAAATATACCACCCTAATGTAATATGGTAATGGGGAAAAACTGTGTAGGTTGGGGAGGGGTTATGTGGGAACTCTGTAAGTCGCCTCAGTTTTTTTTGTGAACTTACAAGTGGTCTAAAAATAGTCTTTTTTTTTTTTTTTTTTAAGATTTTATTTCTTTGAGGGCTGCCCAGGTTGCTCAGCTGGTTAAGCGTCTGCCTTCGGCTCAGGTCATGATCTCAGGGTCCTGAGATGGAGCCCCGCATTGGGCTCCTTGTTCAGCAGAAAGTCTGCTGCTTCCTCTCTGACCCTCCTCCTTGCTTGTATTCTCTCTCTGTCTCAAAGGAAAAAAAAAAAAGATTTTATTTATTTGAGAGAAGAGAGAGAGAGAGAGCACGAGCGTGGGGGAGGGGCAGAGGGAGTACATCATGATCCATGTACACGTCATGAACCTAGGGTCCTGGGATGGAGCGCCTCACCAGGCTCCCTGCTCGGTGCATGCGCACTCTCTCTTTCTCTCTCTCCCAAATAAAATCCTTAAAGATTGAACGCAGGATTCTTTAACAGGGTTTAAGCAGGGTTCTTTAAAATCTTTTTAAAAAATTAGATAACTGCAAAATTCTATGAATATAAAACCTTTGAGTTTTATACCTTAAAAGAGTGACCTTATGGTATAGCAAACTAGAACCAAATAAAGCTGTTCAAAAAAGGAAAAAGGAAAAAAAAAGCACTTCCAAACCTTCTAGCCTTGTAGGTACCCTCGTGGTATCAGCAAAACCAGCAACTGATGCCAGGGGAAAAACAGATACAGAAGCCTGGTTCATTTATCTAGGCCCCCATTCTTCCACTGATGTTGCTTGGATCTGAGGCCTTCACCTAAATGTTTATGTACTTTGTCCAGCTTTTCAGCTGTCAGGTGTCTCAGAATTCCTGGTCCACCACCTGAAGTCTCGCAGGCAAGCTTTAAGCTCATCCATGGTTTTATTTAATGTCTGTATCCAGCCATTCTCAAATTTTTGGTCTAAGGAATCCTTTACATTTTTAAATATTAGTGAGTTTTTATTTAAGTGGTATATTTCTATCGGTATTTACCATATTCAGAGTTAAAACTGAGGATATGTTTTATGGTTTTGAATTTAAAATAACTAAGAAAAGAAGTGCTAGTAAGGATGTGGAGAGAAGGTAACCCTCTTACACTGTTGGTGGGAATGTAAATTGGTGCAGCCACTGTGGAAAACACTATGGAGGTTCCTCAAAAAATTAAAAATAGAACTACCATATGATTCAGAAAAATGAAAACACTAACTTAAAATGGTATCTGCTGCATTATTTGCAGTAGCCAAGATAAGGAAACAACCTAATTATCCATCAGTGGATGAATACAGAAATTGTGGTATGTATATTACAATGGAATATTAGCCATTAAAAAAGAATGAAATCTTACCATTTGCAACAACATGGATGAACCTTGAGGGCATTGTGCTAAGTGAAATAAGTCGGGGGAAGACAAATACCATATGAGTTTATTCATGTGTGTCATCTTTTTTTTTAAGATATATTTATTTGAGAGACAGAGCATGCATGCACACAAGTGGGGGGAGGGGTGGAGGGGGAGAATCTTCAAGCAGACTCCCAGCTTAGTGCAGAGCCCAACATGGGGCTTGAAGCTTAACCAACTGAGCCATCCAGGCTCCCCTATATGTGTCATCTTAAAAAAAAAAGAAAAAGTTCATAGAGAACAAATTGGTAGTTGTCAGAGGTGGGGAGTGAAGAGAGTGGACAAAATGGTTGAAAGGAGTCAAAAGGTACAAACTTTCAATTTTAAAATTATATAAGTCATGGGGATGTAATGTACACCATGGCAACTGTAGTTAATAATACCATATGTTGTATATTTGAAAGTTGCTAACAGTAGATCCTAAAAGTTCTCATCACAAGAAAAAATATTGTAATTATATGTGGTGATGGATGTTAATTAGGTGGATTTTGGTGATGATTTTGCAATATGTATAAATATGAAATAATTATGTTGTATAGCTGAAACTAATCTCCTATGTCAACTGTAGTAAAAAATAGGATAAGAAAAGTATAAACTCAGTACATGTTAATAACATAAAATTTTTGTTTTTATTTTATTTATTTTTTAAGTAAGCTTTATGCCCAGCATGGGGCTTGAACTCACGACCCTGAGATCAAGAGTTGCATGCTCTACTAACTGCGCCAACCAGATGCCCCAGTAACAACATTTTTAATTAAAGATAACTACTTCCAAAATGTTTAGTGAGAGGAGAACCATTGTTTTACATTTTTGCAAATGGCTTTAATGTTTGAGTTAGAAAAATGCAAGTCAATATTTTACATTTAGTCTTTTGTGATGTCACGTGTCATTTACTATCTGGAAAATTCTAGTGTATATTTATGAGAGAATTACAGAGAAAATAACAGGTAATGTAGTAGTGGTAGTAGTAGTATAAAATTTTTTTTTTTTACTTTATGGGCTCCCTAGAATGTTCCAGAGACTGCTGGTAGGGAAAGATGGGACCCCAGAGGACACCCACTCAGTCAAGACTGTTCATCTGAGCTCCTAGACTTATCTCCAACTATCTGCTTGGCCTCTCTACTTTGGTGTCTCAGAGGCCACTGAAACCTAGTGTTTGAGTTTGAATGCCAGTGTTTCCTTCTACTCAAGTGTGAAAATCAAAAACAAGCTACATTCTTGACACTTGCCTCAGCTTTATCTTTCATGATGAGTAATCACTACATGTTAAGTTCATCAGTTATTTGGCCTGAGCTTAAGAAGCTGGAACTCTGCTCTGATCAACCCTTGTTACTGCTGATGTGGTTCTATGGCTACGACTACATAGGGCTAGACCAGTTTCGACTGGTATTTGACTTTTGCCTTTAGAATGAAGAGTTTCAGGCAACTGTAGAATATGTGAACATGGGTTCTTTCTGCTTTTCAGTTCCACCTTCACTTCTCTTTTCTCAGCAGAATTGGGAAGAGATTGGGGTGGAGTGCTAACTCCAGCAAGTGATTATTATTTGGAGGGATCTTCAGACATTAGCCTGCCCTTCCTGCACCCACAATTGCCCATAGTTTGCCTGGCCTCTTTTTTTTTTTTTCCAGTTTTTTTAATTGAGTAAAATACATATAACATAAAATTTACCATCTTAACCATTTTTGATTAATACAGTTCATGGTTTTAAATGCATTTATAATGTGCAGTTATCACTACCACAATCTCCATAATTCTTTTCATCTTGTAAAACTGAAACCCTGCACACATTAAACAATAAATCTCCATTCTCCTCTTTCCCCAGCCCCTGAGCAACCACCATTATACTCTCTATTGATTTTGACTAAATACCTCACGTAAGTGGAATCATATAGTATTTGTGTTTTTGTGACTGATTTATTTCACTTAGCATAATGTTCTTGAAGTTCGTCCATGTTGTATTGCAGAATTTACTTCCTTTTTAAGACTGGATAATATTCCATTGTATATATATACTACATTATGATTATGCATTCATCTGTGGACACTTGGGTTGCTTCTGCACTTTAGCTATTGTGAATAATACTGCAGTGAACATGAGTGTACAAACATCTCTTCGAGACCCTGCATTCAGTCTTTAGGGTATATATCCAGAAATGGAATTGCTTGATCATATGGTGAGTCTTATTTTTAATTTTTTGAAGAACTGCCATACTGTATTCCACAGCAGCTGTACCATTTAATAATCCTGCTGTGTGCAAGGATTCCAGTGTCTCCACAATCTTGCCAATACTTGTTTTCTGTGTGTGTGTATGTGTATATATACTTATATTAGCCATCCTAGTGGATGTGAGGTAGTATATTATTGTACTGTTGATTTGCATTTCCCTAATTCTCCCTTCAGTTCTGTCCTCATACATTTTGATGCTCTGTTATCAGCTGTATAAATGTTTAGAATTGTTACATCATCTTGCAGTTTTGGAACCTTTTTTAATGTATAATGTTCTTTGTCTCTTGTAACTTTCTGATTTCAAGTCTATTTTGTCTGATATTACTATAGACATCTCTAGTTTCTTTCTTTTTTGGGGGTGTAGGGCAGCAAGGGACTGAGGGAGACGGAGAGAAAGAATCTTAAGTATGTCCACACTCAACACAGAGCCTGATGCAGGACTTGATCTCACAACACTGAGATCATGACCTGAGCCTTTATCAAGAATTGGATACTTAACTGACTGAGCCACCCAGGTCTCCCCCACCCTCAGTTTCTTTTCATTACTATTTGCACAGAATATCATTTTCCATTCTTTCGCATTCAATCTATATGTGTTTTTGGATCTAAAGTGAGTCTCTTGTAGATAGCATATAGATGGATCAAGTGTTTTTAATCTATTCTGCCAGTCTCTATTTTTTTGATTGGAAAGCTTAATCCATTTACATTTAAAGTAATTACTAATTAGAGGAGAAATTCTGTCCTGTTTGTTTTCTATATATGCTACTTATAGCTTTTTTGGTCCTCCATATACTGTATTACTATCTTTTTGTTTAGTTCATTTTTTTGTAGTAAAATGGTTAAAGTCCTTTCTCATTTCCTTTTTTAAATTGTATAATTAACATATAATGATTCAACAATCCAATACATCATGCATTGTGCATCAAAGTAAGTATACTCTTAACCCCCTTTTTCTATTTCACTCATCTTCCCCACCCACCTTCCCTCTGGCAACCACCAATTTGTTCTATGTATTTAAGTGTCTGTTTTTTTGTTTGTCTCCTTTTTTCTTTGTCCATTTGGTTTCTTAAATTCCACATATGAGTGAAATTAAAAGGTATTTGTCTTCCTCTGACTGACATTTCACTTAGCATAATACCATCTAGGTCTATCTCCATGTTGTTGCAAATGGCAAGATCTGTTTTTGTGGCTGAGTAATATTCCTGTGTGTGTGTGTGTGTGTGTGTGTGTACACACCACATTTTCTTTATTAATCTGTCAGGGGACACTTGGATTGCTTCTGTTTCTTGATTATTGTAAATAATGCTTCCATAAACATAAGGGTCCTTACATCTTTTCAAATTAGTGTTTTTGCTTTCTTTGTATAAATAGTAGTGCAGTTATTGGATCATATGGTAATTTTATTTTTAATTTTTTTGAGGAACCTCCATACTGTTTTCCACAGCAGCTGCACCACTTTGTATTCCCACCAATAGTGCATGAGGGTTCCTTTTTAGATGTGGAGAACATCTTTACCAACACTTGTTATTTCTTGTGTTTTTGATTTTAGCTATTCTGACTGGTGTAAGGTGATACCTCACTGTGGCTTTGATTTGCATTTCCTTGATGAATAGTGATGTTGAGCATCATTTCATGTGTCTGTTGGCCATCTGTATGTCTTTCTTAGAAAAATGTCTATTCAGGTCCTCTGCCCATTTTCTTTTTTTTTCTTTTTTTCAAATTTTAAGTTGGTTCCATGCCTAATGTGGGGCTTGAACTCATGATCTTGAGATCAAGAGTTGAATGCTCTACCAGCTGAGCCAGCCAGGTGCCCCCATCTGCCCATTTTTTTAACTGGATGATCTGTTTTTTGGTGTTGAGTTTTATGAGTTCTTTATATATTTTGGATATTAATCCCTTATTGGATATATCATTTGCAAATACCTTCTCCCATCCAGTAGGTTGTCTTTTTGTTTTGTTGATGGTTTCCCTCGCTGTGCAAAGGCTTTTTTTTTATTTTGCTCTAGTTTCAGTAGTGTAATTTTGCTTTTGTTTCCCTTGCCTGAAGAGACCTATCAAGAAAAAATGTTTCTATGGCTGATGTTAAAGAATTTAATACAAATTTCTTTATCTCACGTCTTCTTTATCCATTCGTCAATTGATGGACACTTGGGCTGCTTCTGTATCTTGGCTATTGTAAATAATGTTGCTATAAACATAGGGGTGCATGTATTCCTTTGAATTAGTGTTTTTGTATTCTTTAGGTAAATACCCAGTAGTGCAATTGCTGGATTGTAGGGTAGTTCCATTTTTAACTCTTTGAGGAACCTCCATACTGTTTTCCACAGTGGCTGCACCAGTTTGCGTCCCCACCAGTGTACAAGGGTTCCTTTTTCTCCACCTCTTTGCCAACACCTGTTTCTTGTGTTGATTTTAGTCAGTCTGACAGGTGTGAGGTGATATTTCATTGTAGTTTTGATTTGCATTTCCCTGATGATGAGTGATGTTGAGCATCTTTTCATGGGTTTGTTAGCCATTTGTATGTCTTTTTTTTTTTTAGGATTTTTTTTTTTAAGATTTTTATTTATTAGAGAGAGAGTGAGAGAGAGTACGAGAGGAGAAAGGGTCAGAGGGAGAAGCAGACTCCCCACTGAGCAGGGAGCCCGATGTGGGACTCGATCCTGGGACTCCAGGATCATGACCTGAGCTGAAGGCAGTCGCTTAACCAACTGAGCCACCCAGGTGCCCTAGGATTTTATTTATTTGAGAGAGACAGAGCACAAGCAGGGGGAGTGGCAGGCAGACAGCTGAGCAGGGAGCCCGACATGGGGCTCGATCCCACAACTCTGGGATCATGACCCAAGCCAAAGGCAGACGCTTAAACCAGCTGAGCCACCCAGGCACCCCAGCCATCTGGATGTCTTCTTTGGAAAAATGTCTGTTCATATGTTCTGCCCATTTTTAATTGGATTATTTTGGGGTGTTGAGTTTTATAAGTTCTTTATATATTTGGATACTAACTCTTTATTGGATATGTCATTTGCAAATATTCCCTCCCATTTCATAGATTGCTGTTTAGTTTTGTTGATTGTTCTTTCACCGTGCAGAGCTTTTTATTTTGATGTAGTCCCAATAGTTTATTTCTGCTTTTATTTCCTTTGTGTCAAGAGACATATCTAGAAAAATGTTGCTATGGTTGATGTCGGAGATATTACTGTGTGTGTTCTCTTCTAGGATTTTTATGGTTTCAGATCTCCTATTTAGGTCTTTAATCCATTTCGAATTTATTTTTGTGTATGGTGTAAGAAAGTGGTCTAGTTTCTTTGTTTTGCATGTTGCTGTCCGGTTTTCCCA
Organism: Phoca vitulina; assembly: GCF_004348235.1. Classification (NCBI taxonomy): domain Eukaryota; kingdom Metazoa; phylum Chordata; class Mammalia; order Carnivora; family Phocidae; genus Phoca; species Phoca vitulina. The sequence continues at coordinate 2,436,777 of NW_022589756.1, forward strand.
ACAACATTTGTTGAAGAGACTGTCCTTTTCCCATTGGGTATTCTTTCCTGCTTTGTCAAGGATTAATTGACTTTATAGATGTGGGTTTATTTCTGGGTTTTCTATTCTGTTCTATTGATCTATGTGTCTGTTTTTGTGCCTGTACCATACTGTTCTGATTACTAGTTTGTAATAGTCCGGAATTGTGATGCCTCTAGCTTTGCTTTTCTTTTTCAAGGTTTCTTTGGCTATTCGGGGTCCATTGTGGTTCCATACAATTTTTCAGGATTATTATGGCTCTGTGAATAATGCTGTTGGTATTTTGATAAGGATTGTGCTAAATGTATAGATTTCTTTGGATAATTATAGACCTTTTAACCATATTTGTTCTTCCAACCATGAGCATGGAATGTCTTTCCAGTCCCCTACTATTATTGTATTACTGTCAACTTTTTCCTTTATGTCTGTTAATAGTTGCTTTATGTATTTAGGTGCTCCCATGTTGGGTGCATAACTATTTACAATTGTTATATCCTCTTGTTGGATTGTTCCCTTTATCATTATGTAGTGTCCTTTGTCTCTTGTTACAGTCTTTTAAGGTCTGTTTTGTCTAATAAGTATTGCTACTCTGTTTTTTTGTTGTTGTTTTTTTAATTCTTTGCCTAATAAATGCTTCTCCATCCCTTCATTTTCAATCTGCATGTATCTTTGGGTCTGAAGTGATTCTCTTGTAGGCAGCATATACATAGGTCTTGCTTTTTTATCCATTCAGTAACCCTATGTCTTTTTATTAGAGCATTTAGTCCATTTAAATTTAAAGTAATTATTGATAGGTATATAGTGCTAACATTTGTTACTTGTTTTATGGTTGTGTTTTAAAGATTTTATTTATTTATTTATTTATCTATCTATTTATTTATTTATTTATAAGAGGGTGTGCACACATGCGTGTGTGCAAATGGCGGGGAGGAGCAGAAGGGGAAAAGAGAGGGAGAGGAAGAGAATCTCAAGTGGACTCTGTGCTGAGTGTGGAGTCCGGCAGGGCCTGATCTCACCACCCTGAGATCATGACCTCAGCTGAAACCAACTGAGCCACCCAGGTGCCCCTACTTGTTTTATGGTTGTTCTTATAGTTCTCTGTTCCTTCCTTCTCTTGCTCTTTTGCCTTATGCTTTGATGGCCTTCTTCAGTGATATGCCTGGATTCCATTTTCTTTATTTTTTGTGTATCTATTACAGGTTTTTGATTTGTGGTTGTTCTTAGGTTTATATATAACATCTTATGGGTTGCTTAAGTTTGAACTCATTCTAAAAGCAATAAATTATTACTTCCCTCCACCAATCACAGTGTATGTATAGGATGTCTTACTTTACATTCTTTTATTTTGTGACTCCCTTGGCTGATTTTTATAGGTATAATTGATTTTATTGCATTTGTGCTTTAATCTCCATACAGGTTTTATAAGTGATTAATCTACTACTTTTGTTATATTTTTGCATTTATCTTTGAAATTTTTTCCTTTCATAATTTTCTTAATCCTATTATGACCTTTTCTATTCACTCGTAAAGGAAAGAATTTCCTTTATTATTTCTTATAAGGCTGGTCTAATGGTGATGAACTTCTTTAAGTTTTGTTTGTCTGTGAAACTCTTTATCTCTCCTTCTATTTTGAAGGATAACCTTGCTGGGTAGAGTATTCTTGGATGGAGGTTTTTTCCTTTCAGTACTTTGAATATCTCATGTCACTCTCTTCTGGTTTGCAATGTTTCTGCTGAAAAATCAGCTAATAGGTTTATTAAGTGTCTTGGTGTGGACCTCCTTGGGTTGATTTTGTTGGGGGCACTCTCATTTCCTTTTGTGTGTGTTCAGTAGCTATTTTCTATGTGGTTAGCATGGGGATTACATGTAACATCCTAAAGTTCTAACACTCTAATTTGAATATATTGTAGTTTAACTTCAATAACATATAAAAACTCTGCTCCTTTACAGGTCCATCTCTACCTCTTTATATATAAGTATAGATATATATAAAATATCTAAAATTTATTATATATTTTGACATTTGATGTCAAAAAGTACATGTATCTTTATTTGCAAATAAATATGTGCCCCAAAACTTAGACTGATAATCCTTTTAAATACATTTGTCTTTAAATTTTGAAAAAAAACAAGATTTAGAGTTACAAACCAAAGGTAAACAATACTAGGTTTTAGACTAATACTTTTTAATTTACTGGTCTTTTAAATCATGTAGAAAATTTTAAAATGTAGTACCAACCATCGTTACAATAATACTTAATCTATATTGAAATCTTTATTTCTTCACACAGCTGCACATTACTGTAAGGTATTCTTTTATTGCATCCTATAGGACTCCCTTGAGCATTTCTTGCATCACATGTCTCTTGGCAAGAAACTCTTTCAGCTTTTGTTTATCTGGGAATGTCTTAATTTCTTTCATACTTTTGAAGAAATAATTTGCTGGTCTAAGTTTTGAGTGACAGTTTTTCTCTTTTAGTACTTTGAATATATCAGCTCACTACATTTCTGGTCTCCAGAGTTTCTGATGAACAGTCTGTTGATAATCTTACCGAGCATTTCTTGTGTGTGATGATTTGTTTCTATCTTGTTTTCAAGACTCTTTATCTTTCAGCTTTTGAAGATTTGATTATGTGTGTCAGTGTGGTTCTCTTTAAATTCGTCTTACTTGGAGGTCATTGAGCTCCTTGAATGTTTATATTCATGTCTTTCATCAGATTTAGAAAGTTTTCAGCCATTATTTCTTCAGATATTCTCTGTGCCCTTTCTCTCTTCTCCTGGGAGTCCTATGATACATATGTTGGTCCACTGGATGGTGTCGTATAGGTCCCTTAGGCACTGTTCTCTTCAGTCTTTTTTATTTCTGTTTCTCAGTCTCAATAATATCCATTGTACAGTCTCCAAGTTTGCTGGTTTTCTTCTGCCTGTTCAGATCTGCATTTGAATCCGTCTAGGGAATTTTCATTTCACTTATTGTACTTTTCAACTCTAGAAGTTATTTTTGGTTATATTTTAGATGTTCTCTTCATTAATATTTCCACTTTTGTTTACTTTGTCCACATTGCCCTTTGGTTCTTTGAGCATCTTTAAAACAATTGTTTTAAGGTCTTTGGTCAGTATAACTGCCATAAGGTCTTTGTTAGCAACAGTTTCTGTTGATTTAATGTTTTCCTTTGGGCCATACTTCCCTGTTTCTTTGTTTGCCTTGTGAGTTTTGTTGAAAACTGGGCATTTGAATCTAATAACATTGTAACTTTGGAAATCAGATTCTTCCCCTTCTTAGGGCTTTGCTGTTTTTGGTTAGTTTTCTTTCTTTCTTTTTTTTTTTTTATTGTTTTAGGTTAAGACTGTGCTGGGACTTAAGGTCTTCTAAGTTCCTTTGTGAGCTTTTCTCTGTCCTGGCATGCATTGTCACTTCCTGATTATTTACATATACTCAGTTGTTTTTGAATGTCTAGTTTCAGTGACCCCCAAAAGAGGAGAAAGAGCAAAATAAAGGGCAGGGGAGGATGGCACTTGCCCATTAAATCCTCTGGAAGTCACTTTTGCTAGAGAGGTCGATGTAGCAAGAATGGCTGCCTACCTGTTTGCACATGTGTGATCAGAAGCAGCAATCAGAGCACAGATTCCCAGTATTTATAGGATAGTGCCCTGCATTGTGGGTGAGCATGGGGATAGCTCATTTTGTCCTGAGAGTAGAAATAACCTGCACTTCACTGTCCAAGTCTTCCCAGGAAGTTGCAAGACTTCAGTAAACTCTAGAGTTCAAAAATCATTTGTATCAGGTGGACTCTGCAAGTGCATTTGTTATCTGGGTGGGGGGACACAAATTCCTTGTTCTTCCTCCTCCACCGTCTCCCAAGAATTCTATCAGTCTGGTCTGTTTTTGATAAAAATTTCTCCAGCCTCAGGCCTCCTCTTCCTCCTACCCACACTCACTCTTTTAAGATTTTTTTAAATTAATTAATTAATTAATTTTAGAGGGAGAGAGTGCATGTACACGTGCAAGCAGGGGGAGGGGCAGAGGGAGAAAGAACCCAAAGGACTCCAAGCTGAGTACAGAGCCCAATGTGGGTCTCAATCCCACAACTGCAAGATCATGACCTGACCCGAAACCACGAGTCAGACACTTAACTGACTGACAGCCACCCAGGCACCCCTGGGAGTGTGATTTTTATATTTTGATGTTTTTGTGTGTTACCATAAGAAGGAAGGTTTTTGGTGTCTTCTGACATTCCGAACTGGAAGTGTTTTAGTCCTAATACCCATTCTGAATCATCTTTGATCTTTTTTTTGTTTTTAATTTCTTAAAATTTTTAAAAAGATTTTATTTATTTGAGAGAGAGAGAAATAGCAATAGATAACACGAGTGGGGGAGGAGTAGAGGGAGAGGGAGAAGCAGGCTCCTTGCTGAGCACAGAGCCTAACACAGGGCTCAATCCCAGGACTCCGGGATCATGACCTGAGCCAAAGGCAGATGCTTAACCGACTGAGCCACCCAGGAGCCCTGATCTGTTTTTTAGATGGTTGCCAGAGTAGTTTTTCAAATGTGTGACTGATCATATAGTGGTCTCTAGTTGTTTTCTTACCCCAGCTGTAATCTAGGCCTTTGCTTGTGTTCTACTTGGAATCCTTTTACCCTTCTTTCCTGCATGAATTGTCTGCTGATCTTTCATTACACCTTTTCCTGAGGCATAACATTCATTTCTCCCTCCAGATGACAAATGTCTTACACTTTTCTGTTCTTACAGTGTTTTGCTTATACCTTTATAATGTTATTTATAATTTATCACTAGCATTTACTTTGTGTCTGTCTCCCCAGTTTTAATTTGGGTTCCATGGATATTTGGATTGTATCAAAGTAATTTTTTAATTTTCTGAGACTAGCACAATTGCTTGTATTTAGTGTCTTTGAGTGTTCTATGAATGAATGGAGACATATCTAAAAGAACATTTCAGACTTTCAGCAGATACTGATTTTTCTACTTGATCCTTGTCATTATACTCAGTGCTAGCAATATCAAGTCAAACAAACATAGTCCTGCTTTCAGGGTACTCATTAATTTATTTAGTGTATTTACTCTTTTACTAGAGTGGTTTAATAATATACATTTAACATTTATGTTTCAATATTGTGATTTGTCAGTGTACCTGGGTGGCTCCATCGGTTAAGCATCTGCCTTTGGCTCAGGTCATGATCCTGGGATCCTGGGCTCCCTCATTGGGCTCCCTGCTCAGCGGGAAGCCTGCTTCTCCCTCTCCCTTTGCCCCTCCCCCCCACTTATGCTCTCTCTCTGACAAACAAATAAATAAAATCTTTATTAAAAAATGTTGTGATTTGTCTTATGTCCTGACCCCTGTCTAGACCATAACCATCATTTATGAAATGAGACTGGATTAGATGACCTAGAAGAGTTACCATTGTTAACTATTACTAGATTTTTAAGCTCCTTGGGGTGCCTGGGTGGCTCAGTCATTAGGCGTCTGCCTTCGGCTCAGGTCATGATCCCAGGGTCCTGGGATCGAGCCCCACTATGGACTCCCTGCTCAGCGGGAAGCCTGCTTCTCCACTCTCCCACTCCCCCTGCTTGTATTCCCTCTCTCTCGCTGTGTCTCTCTCTGTCAAATAAATAAAATCTTTAAAAAAAAAAGATTTTTAAGTTCCTTGTTAACAGGAATCATGTCTTTCACTTCTACTGGCAGCTTATATAGAGCCAAGTATATAGTATCTCACACTCAGTGGTTGGTTAGCAAATTTTAAAGAAAGGTGGTATCAGTGAACACTTCAGATGAATTTGTTTCTATTTTTCACTCCATTGATCTCATTATGTCCCTTCTCTGTGCTTCAGAATATCTGTATTTCCTTGATCTAGCTCGTTCTCAACAGCTTTTAAAGATAAATGTAGTTGGCTATTGAATAACACAAGGGTTAGGGGCACACACACACCCCCCCCCCCACGCAGTCAAAAATCAGTGTATAACTTTTGACTTCTCAAAAACTTTACTAGACGAACCATGAGAGACGATGGACTCTGAGAAACAAACAGGGTTCTAGAGGGGAGGGGGTGGGGGGATGGGTTAGCCTGGTGATGGGTATTAAAGAGGGCACGTATTGAATGGAGCACTGGGTGTTACACGCAAACAATGAATCATGGAACACTACATCAAAAACTAATGATGTAATGTATGGTGATTAACATAATAACAATAAAAAAAACTTAACTACTAATAGCCTGCCATTGACCAGAAGCCTTACCAATAACATAAACAGTAGACTGAACACATCTTTTGTATGTTAAATGTATCACATACTGTATTCTTACAACAAAGTAAGCTAGGGAGAAGGAAATGTTAAAATCATAAGGAAGAGAAAATGCACTTACAGTATTGTACTGTATTGAAAAAATTAATGTATTTAAGTGCACCCACACAGTTCAAACTCATGTTGTTCAAGAGTCAACTGTATATATTTTTTACTTTATCCCTCTTAACAACCCTGACAAGAAGGTAAGGTGGTCGTTTATCTCCACTTTTCAACTGAGGAAACAGTGTTCAAGATCATAGCCAAGGAACAGCAGAGTCAGACTCAGTCCCAGATCTCCTGATCCCAATCCAGTGTCCTTCCTCTGTGTTTCCTTGTCTGTGAATTGAGAGTTTCTTCCTGATCTCAGTACCCTATGGTATCCACCTTTTGACACAGTATATCAGTAAGAGGTCTTTGAGAAGTCATGGAAATGTGTTAACTTTAGCAAAATGGGAATTAGTTGATAAAATTATGGAGAGTCTCAAGATTGGTGAGAAGGTTTAGCATCAAGCTGGGAAATGGACAGGAGTCAGGGTAGCTCCTAAAGTTCCAGAAGCAGGGACCTAAAGAGACACTACCAAAATCCAAGTGATTTTCATTCTCTGCTCAAGATTCAGAGCAAGGAGGAACATTATGTTGGCATGACTTGAGTCATCTTTATGTCCTTTGGTTAGTACAGTGGTTCTCAGCTGGGGGCAGTTATATCCTCCCAGTGGGCAATGTCTAGAGGCATTTTTAGTTATAACTAGGAGCAATTGCTGCTGGCATCTAGTGGGTAGAGGCCAGGAATGCTAAATATCCTATAGTGTCAGCCCCTGCAAAACAGAATTATCTAGCCCCATAGATCAAAAGTGCTGAAAAACCTTGGATGAGGGGAAGGCACCTGGATTAATAGTCCTACCAGACTTACCCTGTTGGAGGTAGAAGAAAACTAAATGTTCTTACCAAAATGGTAGAATAGATGCTGGAGAGTCAAAGACAACACAAAAAAATGTAGTACAGACTGTAGTAATAATGTCAGTTTTGGACTGTGAAGATCAATACACATTTGTAAATGGAATACTTGAGGTGTTTTAGAAAAAAAGGGACATTTATAAAATATTTTAAGTTCTGAACTTAAACTCCAGAAATATTCTAAATGATTATGTTTAAAAAGTATTCTTTGAATTGAAACTTAATAATGTATAAAGAATGAATAGTGTAAAAAAAATGAATGTATAGTGTGTGTGTATTTAATTCAGTAATAATTTAGGTTTTTGAGGGGAATTGTGAATAACCTATGCCATGCAATTAGAATCAAACTGCCACTTACTGTGAACCAAACTAAAGCACTTTTCAGGGAACTTCCAGTTCAAAATAGAACAGCTTATTCTCTTGAGCCACCAAAATCATACCCAGCTAGAACATAATTATATTCTCTAAATGGGAAACACATTATTCTTCAAACTGATTCAATCAGTTTTTTGCTATTTTTTTGCTAATTACTAGTTAAAAATGTTTCACATTATACTTTTTGCTAATTAATTACTTAGTTAAAGCAAAAATGTTTCACATTGTACCTGATTGTAGGATAATATTTAGTAAAGGACCCTTTCATTAATTAGCAACTTTGGATGTTGCTTATACATAAAAAAATGTGACTTTTTGCTAATTAATTAGTTAAAGCAAAATGTATCACATTGTACCTGATTGTAGGATTGTATTTAGTAAAGGAGCCTTTCACTAATTAGCAACTTTGGATGTTGCTTATACATAAAAATATGAAGATGGTAGATCTGTAGAATGTGCAGTCATAGAATTTTTCTAACAGTTTACCTTGTTCTTTGCCTAGACAGTAATTCATGTTAAATCCAAATCATAGGAAGATTGATTCAGCCCCTAATTTTCCTACCATTCCTTTTAACTTTGAGTATGTGCCATAGTATGTGACTCATCACTGGCTTATTTTTGCTTTCATATTTTATGACACCTTTGCTGTACCAGGTCTGTTTTACTACCCTGAGGAAGTCTAGAAATGACTAGAAGCTTTCCCCCCTTCCCTTCTGACATGGTGGGTTTGGTCCCCCGTCAGAAGGATCTGCTGCCACATCTCCAGGCTGTGTGCTGAATGAGCCTCTCCCTGCTTGCGGTCATTAACCCCAGACCCCACAGTTCACCTCAGCGGGGTGTCCGTTGCAGGTGAACCACTGTCTCCCAGAGAAGATCGTGGTGTACCGTGATGGAGTGTCTGATGGCCAACTAAAGACGGTTGCCAACTATGAGATTCCTCAGCTACAGAAGTGTTTTGAAGCTTTTGAGAATTATCAGCCCAAGATGGTAGTATTTGTAGTTCAGAAGAAAATCAGCACCAATCTGTACCTGGCTGCTACTGAGCACTTTGTGACTCCCTCCCCTGGGACTGTGGTGGATCATACCATAACAAGCTGTGAGTGGTAAGTGGGGAAAACATTATATTTCAACAAGAATAGGTTGGAGGAGTTAATCTGTTCCCTGGATATTGGAATGGGGAGGTTGCCTAGAGAGATGTGGAATGGAATCCTCAGAGATTTTGCTGTTATAAAATACTTTCTAAAGGATTAAAAAGAAAACAATAAAGCTTTTACCTAAGTATAAAATATTGAATGCACATTCTTTTCCTAAGGTTGTGCATACTTTTTAAACCTTCTGCATACAGTATTGGTAGTTCATACTACCACTCTCAAATAGCCTGTTGAGTCTGGAAACCTGAGCTGTAATCGTGGTGGTCTGTGTATGTCCTTGATCCAGTCATTTGACCTCTCTGAGCCTTAGGTGGAGGAGCCAAAATGATCACCAAGATCTTTTCCAGCTCTCTTTAGCCAGATCTGGCCATATCATTCCTTTGTACTTTTTCATTCCTAGGGTGGACTTTTACCTTCTTGCTCATCATGTACGGCAGGGTTGTGGCATTCCTACCCATTATGTCTGTGTTCTCAACACTGCAAACCTGAGCCCTGATCACATGCAGAGGTGAGCTGACTGATAGATAATTTACTCTTTCTGTCTTGTAATTCTGGCCAGCTAGCTAAGATGGGGTCAATCCCCCCCACCACCCAGAATATTTACCCTTTGAGTTTCTTCTTGTCTTTCATGATAATGGTATCTTTTTGGAGAGTGATTGGTATTTCTTGTGCACATTAAAATTATTTGAAGAGCTTTTATTTTTTTTTTTAAGATTTTATTTATTTGACAGAGACACAGCGAGAGAGGGAATACAAGCGGGGGTGGGGGGGGTGGTGGGAGAGGGAGAAGCAGGCTTCCCGCTGAGCAGGGAGCCCGACATGGGGCTCCATCCCAGGACTCTGGGATCATCACCTGAGCTGAAGGCAAGACGCTTAACAACTGAGCCACCCAGGCGCCCCTATTTGAAGAGCTTTAAAAAAAATAGTGATGCCCAGGCTTTACCCCCAAGCAATGTAAGGCATTCTTATTTTAAAAACTACCGTGGGTGATTATGATACACAGTGAGTTTTGAGACCCAATGTCCTTGGGCTCAGATTGTATCAGTACTTTGCTGGAGTACTTACCCTTCTGCAGCCTCTTCTTGAGAAAAAAAAAAAAATCTCTTGTTGTTTACCTTCTTTTTTTTTTTTTAAGATTGATTTACTTATTTGTCAGGGTTGGGGGAGAGAGAGCACAAACAGGGGGAGCAACAGGCAGAAGGAGAAGCTGGCTCCCTGCTGAGCAAGGAGCCTGATGCAGGACTTAGTCCCAGGACCCTGGGATCATGACTTGAGCTGAAGGCAGATGCTTAACTGATGGAGCCACCCAGGCGCCCCACCTTGTTTTGATCTAAAAACGGGGGCACCTAAAGTGAGGGGATTTACCCATGTTAACCCATGTCCTCTTGACTTACAAATAGTGGAAAGGAAATCCACTTAAAAATAATGATTCCCAAAAGTTGCATCATGTATTTCTCAGTCCCCCAGTTTTTTTGAAAAGTATGCTGTGTGTCATACACCCATTTGTACATACATAATCATGTCCCAGATTGAAGGTGGAGAGTCATATGGATCGTATGTTTTTCTTGGCCTACAGGTTGACTTTCAAACTGTGCCACATGTACTGGAATTGGCCTGGCACCATCAGAGTTCCAGCTCCTTGCAAGTATGCCCACAAGCTCGCTTTCCTGTCAGGACAAATCTTGCATCATGAACCAGCCATCCAGCTGTGCGAGAACCTGTTCTTCCTGTGACTGGACCACCAGGATGTGGGCTGGTTAGGGAGGTTAGCGTTCTGAACTCAGCTGCGACTCCTGTGGGAGCAACAGGGACAGAAGGGGTTTTGTGTTGGTGGGTTTTTTCACTGACCCAGTAGAATAAGATACCTTTTCTTCTTTTTTTTTTCTCTTTTATACCTGATAGCACCAAGAAATAAGTTCCATTCTAAATATCAGCTGGAAATTGCCTTCTGGTCTTTGTAGACCAAGTGGAGGCAGTACTGCTCCTGCATAGATGGAGAGGTGAATACGGGGGAACCTGGAAGAGCCTCCACAGCCCAATGTGCTGTGGAGACCGGCAGAAGCAGCAATTACACCTCAGAAGTTCTGCTTACTAAGCAGTTCCCATTTCTGGCGCCAGAGGTGATAATGAATGAAGTCATTCCACATATCTTAAAGTAGAGAGTTACTTTATTTGGGCAACAGAGAAAGGTAATAAAAAGGCCTGTGAGGCAAAGTTTTTCAAGATACTGCTATTGCTGGCAAGTGTGAAAGGCACGTAGTAAAACCAGCTGGTGGCGTAGTCAGGCCCTTCTGACCTAATCTTGTCTGCAGATTGAGTTTGTGACACCTGTGACATGATTTGGCTTTGAAGCTTTCGAAAGGGGCCTTTAGCCATTCCTTGGTCTCCTGAGAGAGGCCAGATAAAGTTTTTTTCTGTATGTTTTAGTTGCTTTACAGTGTCCCATACTGATTTTTCTATACCCCTCACCCCCGACACACATTTGCTCTGTTATTGATCTTTAATAAGTTTCAGTTTTTAAATTAAGAATCAGAACATGGTGAAATTCAACAGCTAAGAAGGTTCATGACAGAGTGTGAGTTTTTCTTAAACCTTTCTCTCAGATGTGTGGCCTTCTTTGCGTTGATGTGTTTGTAAATGGAATCACTCATTTCCCTTGCTCAATAACCTATTCCTGGCTCTTGGCTCATTTTGTTAGGAATTTTTCTGAATCCAGCTTAAGATTTCCAGAAGTCAGCTTTGGAAAACATGACACTCCTGCCAAAGTCCAGATTTTCAGCTTAGAAAGTTGTCACTCTGCCTGTGGGTTTTTTGTGTTTATTTTTCCCTGTTTTAAAATCTTCTAACCCTTTTGGGGTTAATTCAGTTTTAACTTGCTTTAACTGGTTTTAAAAGCCAGTTTTATTTACCCTTTTCGAATTTGTATTTATTTATTTTTTGGTGTGATGGCATGGAGGGGACAAAGCGGAAATTCCCATTTTATAGGACAGTGTGTGAGAAGAGAAACTTTAGCTTAAAAAACTCCTTAGAAGAAGAAAACCAAGCAAGTTTTCAGTTTGTTGTGGTGCCCAGCCTCTGCTTCAAAGTTCTGTTGAAGAACTTTGAGTGTTGATAGTCCTTAAGTGCACTTCTGGTTTCATTTGGAGTGCAGGACATAGGGTAAGGCTAAGACCTGGAATTTAAAACCACTGAATCAAACAAATTGGATCACTGGTCTCTGGCTTAACTGATCAGCTTTCTGATTCTCTTTGGAAGCATTTTGAATTTTGAATTTCTCTTTTGAAGTTGGATTTCCTAATACTCATTTTCACTTGTATAATCAGAAAAGACAAATGCTTGAATATAATACAAAAATTTCTTCACTTTTTATTCCTGTTTTCTTGCCTTGTTTTTCAGTCTTAATGTGAAATGATTGGGCTGTGGGGTAGGAAATAAATAAAAACAAATTTGTATAAATGTGAATTTGTGTTTGAAATAGTGCTATTGATATATTGATATAGTTCTTTTCCTTCTAGAGCTGCAACACTTGTTAGAATTATTAGTTTATTATTCAGTATGAAGATGCATCTCCAGTGTTAGTAGCAAGGTAATTTCACTGTGACCTGCTAGTAAGATTTCTTGGTAAAGTCACTAACAGTCTTCTAGGGCCAAGTGAGGGATGTGTCTGTGTGCGTGTGTGTGTGTGTGTGTGTGTGTGTGTTGTTTTTCAAATCTCTTTTCCCATTTCCCATCAGCTTCTATTACCTATGTGAGAGCCAGCTCCAAGAGTGGCCTCTCCCTTCCCCTTTTTCTAATAATGCTTGCCCTTCTTTCTGTAACCCTTAAAAATACCTTCCCAAAGCACAGTGGCTGCTTGCTTCACCACTACATCTCCTTGTATTTATTTAGAAACTCCATTTTGAAATGGTGCAGTGCTTCTTGAACTCATTCTTTTTTTTTTTTTAGATTTTATTTATTTATTAGAGAGAGAGCACAAGCAGGGGGTGAGGCAGAGGGAAAAGCAGACTCCCTGCTGAGCAGGGAGCCGATGTGGGGCTTGATTCCAGGATTCCAGGATCATGACCTGAGCTGAAAGCAGACGCTCAACTAACTGAGCCACCCAGGCACACTCATTCTAGATAGAACCTAATTTTTCTTAAGTAGGCTTAAATAATAAATAAATAAATAAATAAATAAATAATAAATAAATAAATAAATAAATAAATAATAAAAGGCTCTATGCCCAACGTGGGGCTTGAATTCATGACCCCAAGATCAAGATTCTTATGCTCTGCTGACTGAACCATCTAGGCGCCCCTAGACAGAGCCTAATTTCTGTACAATGTTACAGGGCAACATTTCATCGAATGGTGTGAAAAAGGAAGCAGTTTTTTAAATAGACTACCTTTCTATATGCCTGATATTTCTCAGTGATTTAAGATTACTGGAGAAGACCCTACTTTCACTTTGTGGCTCCATACCTAGCTTTACCTGAGTTTCTTAGTAAGTTGTCCTGTCTGAATTTATTTTCTTTCTTTAAAAACAAATGAGGAAAATCAAGAGAATGAGAAAAGAAGCCACAGACTTAGGGAAAATATTTGCCAAAAACATATTTGATAAAAGACTTACCTGAAATAAAACAAAGAACTCTTAATAATAAGAAAACAAACAACCTGACTGAAAATCAGGCAAAAGACCTGAACAGACGTCTCACCAAAGATATGCAGTTGGCAAATAAGCATATTGAAAAGGTGTTCAACATCACATGTCATTACAGAATTACAAATTAAAACAAGATACCACTACACACCTATTAGAATGGCCAAAATCCAGAACACTGACAAGATCAAATGCTGACAAGGATGTGGAGCAATAGAAACTTCTATCGCTCGCTGGTAAGAATGCAAAAATGGTACAGCCACTTTGTAAGACAGTTTGGCAGTTTTTTACAAACACTCCAAAAGAGGTAAGGTGACTGAATGAATAAAAAAGCAAGACCCATCTATATGCTGCCTACAAGAAACTAACTTCAGACCTAAAGATACCTACAGACTGAAAATGAAAAGATGGAGAAGCATTTACCATGCAAATGGAAGTGAAAAGAAAGCTGGGGTAGCAATACTTGTATCAAACGATATAGACTTTAAAAGAAAGAGCAAAAGATAAAGGAGGGGGCGCCTGGCTAGCTCAGTTGGTAGAGCATGGGGCTCTTGATCTCAGGGTCGAGTTCAAGCCCAGTGTTGGGGTAGAGATTACTTAAAATAATAAAATGGTTAAAGTGGCAAAGGTTATTATGTACTTTACTCCAATTAAAAAAAATTTTAGGGACCGCCTGGGTGGCTCAGTTGGTTGAGCATCCAACTGTTGGTTTCAGCTTGGGTCTTAATCTCGGGGCTGTGAGTTGAAGCCCCATATTGGCTCCGTGTGAAGCCTACTAAAAAACAATTTATTTAAACAAAAAAGGACACTATATGATCATAAAGGGAACAATCTATCATGAAGATACAACAATTGTAAATATTTATGCACCCAACATGGAAGCACCCAAATACATAAAGCAGCTAATTATAAACATAAAGGAAGTAATCAATAATAATGGTAGCAGGGGACTTTAACACCCTACTTACATCGATGGATAGATCATCCAAACAGAAAACCAACGAGGAAACAGTGGCTTGAATGACACATGGGACCAGATGGACCTAACAGCTATATTCAAAACATTCCAGTGGGATAACACATTCTTTTCAAGGGCACATGGAACATTCTCCGGAATAGATCACATGTTAGTCCACAAAACAAGTCTCAACAAATTCAAAAAGATTATAAAGTCCTACCGTGCATTTCTTCTGACCACGTTATGAAACTAGAAAAGAAAAAATCTGTAAAGAACAGAAATACATGGGGGCGCCTGAGTGGCTCAATCGGTTAAGCGTTCTACTCTTGGTTTCTGCTCAGGTCATGATCTCAGGGTCATGAGATCAAGCCCCACAGTGGGCTCCCGCTCAGCAGGGAGTCTGCTGGGGGAGAGGGATTGTCTGCCTCTCCCTCTGCCCCTTCCCCACACTGGCGCACACACACTCTCTCAAATAAATGAATAAAATTTTAAAAAAGATTTTATTTATTTATTTGACAGAGGGAAACATAGAGAGGGAACACAAGGAGGGAGAGTGGGAGAGGGAGAAGCAGGCTTCCCGCTAAGCAGAGAGCCTGATGCGGGGCTCGATCCCAGCACCCTAGGACCATGACCTGAACCGAAGGCGGATGCTTAACGACTGAGCCACCCAGGATCTCCAAATAATTTTTTTTTAAGATTTTATTTATTTGAGAGAGAGAGTGTGAGTGAGTGAGCAGGAGCGGGGGAGGAGTAGAGGGAGAGGGAGAAGCAGACTCCCCACTGAGCTGGGAGTCCAAAGCAGGGCTCTATCCCAGGACTCCAGGATCATGACCTGAACTGAAGGCAGACGCTTAATCGACTGAGCCAACCAGGTGCCCCTAAATAAATAAAATCTTTTAAAAAAACTCCACAAATACTTGGAGGTTAAATGACATACTACTAAACAATGAATGGGTCAACCAAGAAATCAAAGAGGAAATTAAAAAATGCTTGGAGAGACATGAAAATGATAACACAGTAGTCTAAAATCTTTAGGATGCAGTGAAAGCTGTTTAAGATGGAAGATTATAGCAATACAGGCCTATCCCAAAAAACAAGAAAAATTCAAATAAACAACATAACTTTACACCTGAAGGACTAGAAGAATAAAAAACAAAACCCAAAACCAGTAGAAGGAAGGAGATAAGAAAGATTAGAGCAGAAATAAATGAAATAGAAACTAAAAAAAAAAAAAGAAAAAGGAAAAGATCAGTGAAACCAGGATCTTTTTTGAAAATAGCAACAAAATTGATAAACCTTTAGCCAGACTCATCAAAAACTAAACCTACTCTTACCATATTCTCTGAAAATCACATTCCTTGGTTTTTGCTCAAATGTGTTGAAAACTTAGGTCCACACAAAACCTTGCATGCAGATGTTTATAGCAGCTTTATTCATAATTGCCAAAACTTGGAAGCAACCACGATGTCCTTCAGTAGGTGAATGCATAAATAAAATGCGGTGCATCCAGGTAATGGAATATTATTCAGAAAAAAAAAAAACTATCAAGCTACAAAAAGACATGGAGGAAACTTAAATGTTTATTACTAAGTGAAAAGCCAATCTGAAAAGGCTACATGCTGTATGATTCCAACTATCTGACATTCTGGAAAAGGCAAAAACTATGGAGACAGTGAAAAAATCAGGGGTTGGGGAGAGGGAGCGATGAACAGGCAGAGCACAGAGAATTTTTAGGGTAAGGAAACTATTCTGTATGATATTGTAATGGTGGATATATGTCATATATTTGTCCAAACCGGTAGAATATGAAACACTAAGCATCAACCCTGATGTAAACTATGGACTTTGGGTGATTATGATGTGTCAGCGTGGGTTCATCAGTTGTGACACATGTACCATTTCTGGTGGAAGATGTTGGTAGTGGGGGAAGCTCTGTGTAATAGGAAATCTCTACTTTCCACTCAGTTTTGCTGTGAACCTAAAATTACTCTAAAATATAAAATATGTTTTTAAGTGAGTAAACTAGGGAGACCTCTGGCAACATGGCAGACTAAACTGACCATACTGACAAATGTTGGCCAAAATAGAAAAAAAACAATGTTGTTGTTGTTAGGTAGCTGAATTTGGGGGAATGGAACGAGGGAAGGGAGGGAAGGAAGGGAAGGAAGAAGGAAAGAAAATATCGAGGTGCAAGAAAGAAAGGGAAGCCAGAGTGGTAATAGTTGATGCCAACACAGCTCCCAGGATTATGGACAAAAGGGCAAGGGCAGGAGCACTGAGGATTCTCGTTCCAGTTAAGGATAGAAGATGCCTATGAGGTGCTGGACTACAGGAGTAAAGTCTCCGGATGAAGAGAGCTGGAGCCCGAAAGAGACCCTGCCAACCATCCTGGGGCGGCAACAAGGAACTTCGGGGTAAAAAGGCATCCATGAAAAATCCCAAAGCCTGGGCCACATGCAGATAAACATAGTCTGAATTTATATTACTAGCATGTGGAAGGACCACAAGCTGAAACATTACCATGAACATTGGCTCAGACTGGTGAGAGAAACAAGTGCAGACAATTGGATTGCAGCACGGAGAGGTATAAATGGAACCGTGCAAGAAAAGAGATAGGTGAGAATGAGAAGCTCCAATATTTATCTAAGAGGAGCTCCTGCAAGTTAAAGGAGAAAGAATGAGTGGCAAAATATGAAAGATATAAAGACGGAATTTTCCAGAATTGGAGACAAATATCAAACTTCTACCTGAAGAACCTGAGGCTAAAGAGAAGCACATCCACTTCTAAATGTACTGTAGTAAAACTATAGAACCCCAAAGACAGAATCTTAGCAATGGTTAGAGGTGAAAGATTGCTGATAAAGAAAGGTCATCAAACTAGCAGCTCACTTGTCATCAGCCACAACAGGTGCCTAATACAAAGGAATAATAACTTAAAAATGCACCATCAACTTGGAATTCTGTTGCCAGGTAAACATTCATTCGAAGGCAAGGACAAAAATAATGGTATTTTCTAATAAAGATCAGAGCAGAAATTAATGAAAGAGAATAGAAAAACAAGAGTTAGTTATTTAAAAAGATTAACAAAATGGGCAAACCTTGGGGTGCCTGGGTGGCTCAGTCGTTAAGTGTCTACCTTCGGCTCAGGTCATGGTCCCAGGGTCCTGGGATCGAGCCCCACATCGGGCTCTCTGCTCAGCGGGGAGCCTGCTTCTCCCTCTCCCACTCCGCCTGCTTGTATTCCCTCTCTGTCTCTCTGTTGGCATCAGCTTGTGTTCCCTCTCTGTCTCCCTCTCTGTCTCTCTGTCTTAAATAAATAAAATCTTTAACAAAAAAATGGGCAAAACTTTAGCTAGATTGGCCAAAAGAAAAAAAAAAGACTCAAAGTACAAAAATCGGGAATGAAATAAGGGATTACTGACCTGACAGAAATAAAAAGGATTGTAAAGGGAATACTATGAACAGTTAGAATTAGAGACAAATATCAATCCTCTATATGCCAAGAAATTAAGTTATCTTAGATGAAATGGGCAAATTCCTATGTTTGCTACTTAAATGTTATTTTTACCAATTGTCTTTTTTGTCTGCCAAAACCATTAGATGGGGCACCTGGGTGGCTCAGCCGTTAAGCACCTGCCTTCAGCTCAGGTCATGATCCCAGGGTCCTGGGATCCCATCCAGCATCTGGTTCCCTGCTCAACAGGGAGCCTGCTTCTTTCTCTGCCTCTGCCGCTCCCCCTGCTTGTGCTCTCTCTCTCTCTGTGTCAAATAAGTAAAATTTAAAAAAAAAAAAAAAATTAGATAACAGAAGTGACTGAAGCTAAAGGCATTCTAAATCTTTTTATTATGTTAATCACCATACATTATATCATTAGTTTTTGATGTAGTGTTCCATGATTCATTGTTTGCGTATAACACCCAGTGCTCCAGGCAGTACGTGCCCTCATTAATACCCATCACCAGGCTAACCCATCCCCCCACCCCCCAAGGCATTCTAAATCTTTTGGCTAACAGAGTGTGAGGTTCTGGTCCTCTGACATGATTTTGGGGAAACGAGAGCCTTCACGTTCCCTCTGACCCTCTTAAATTCATTAAACCATGCCAAAACATGGAAAACTCATTTTTCCCCTTGAAAGTGTCTTAGAAACCTGGTCATTGATTTCTCACTTCATTCTCTTTCAACTGACCTGTAGGCTGCAAATCAAAAAGAGGATCTTTGCCCCGCCTGCTGATCAAGTTGCCTACCTTGTGAACACAAACCACAGAAGGATGTTTGATTTTCTGAGTCCCCAGTCCCACCCTATACACACTCAGGGCTGGGGTCTCATTTCTCTGACTTCTTTCCCAAGCCTGTCCCATTCACTTCAGCTATGGGTAATCTGCATATCTTTTGGCTGGTAGCTGTGGTAACTTGTCAGAAGGGAAATAGTCATGAAAATGCCTGGTGTTTGTGCTTAGTTCCCTTAAATATCGTCCAACAAACTTTTAGTGAGCTGGCCTATTCATTCATCCAAGAAATACTGAGAATCTATTACATGCAAGATGTTATGTTAGGGGCGCCTGGGTGGCTCAGTCGTTAAGCGTCTGCCTTCAGCTCAGGTCATGATCCCAGGGTCCTGGGATCGAGTCCCGCATCGGGCTCCCTGCTCAGCGGGAAGCCTGCTTCTCCCTCTCCCACTCCCCTGCTTGTGTTCCTGCTCTCGCTGTCTCTCTCTCCCTGTCAAATAAATAAATAAAAAATCTTTAAAAAAAAAAAAAAAAGATGTTATGTTAGGAGATGCCGGTATATACAGAAATCTTTGGTAATCAAGACAGTTTAAGGTCTAATGAGGATAGAGATAAAAATGAAATATTTTTTTTTAAGATTTTTAAAATTTATTTGACAGAAAGAGCACAAGCAGGGGGAGTGGCAGGCAGAGGGAGACAGAGAAGCAGGATTCCCGCCGAGCAGGGAGCCCGATTGGGGCTCGGGTCTGAGCTGAAGGCTGAGCCACCCAGGCACCCCAAAATGAAATAATTTTTAAGGGGAAAATGCAAGTACCATAAACCATATAAAATGTTTTAATTCAGGACCCAGTAATGGGTCCTGAAATCAATTTAGTGGGCTTGTTACCACTTTTTAAAAGATTGAAATAGAGGGGCGCCTTGCTGGCTCAGTCATTAAGCGTCTGCTTAAGCGTCTGCCTAAGCGTCTGCCTTCGGCGCAGGTCATGATCCCAGGGTCCTGGGATCGAGCCCGCATCGGGCTCCCTGCTCAGCAGGAAACCTGCTTCTCCCTCTCCCACTCCCCCTGCTTGTGTTCCCTCTCTCGCTGTGTCTCTCTCTGTCAAATAAATAAATAAAATCTTTAAAAAAAGATTGAAGTAGAATATAAAATATCAGTACATTGTATACACTAATGAAGTTTTTTAAAACTTGTTTGCTGTATTGTTATTTATACTGGACTTGTTATTTATACTGGAGTGTAAAATGCATTTTAATGTGGGTTCCAGTCAAGAAAGTTTGAAAGGGTAGATCAAATGTGCTACAGAAGAATCAAGAAGCTTTCTGAAGGGAAGTGGCTTTGAAGAATTAGAATTTTAACAAGTGGAAATAGGGCTAATAGGAAGAAGGGCATATTATGTAAAAAGAAATATAGAATTGGGGGCCTAAGCATGGCACTAGGCATAAAAAAATTGAGGACTACTCAGCAACAAGGAGAGACTTAGGGTTCAGCTACAGAATTTTGTGTGGGGGTGGATATGGAGAGTTAAAACCTTTTGATTTTAAGCTGTGTTAATAATTAATTGTATTCCCCTAATGGATTACTGATAGCTTATCAGCTTTGGTGGACTTTGGCAACTCTACCCTTCATCTGGTTGCAAACAAGTGAAATGCTGCCATAGGCCCTGAGGTGGGGTGTCTTGTTCTGCCTGCCCTCCTGTCTCTCTGAAAGGAGCCTGTTCCCCTGTGTGTAGTACTGACACCTTGCCTGGAAAAGTCATGGGATTGTTTTTGGACCTCAGGTTTAAGAAATTAACACCCCTGTGTAATACGCCTTTATGGGCTTAATACTTTTCAGAGCTGTATGTGTTAGAAGCATGCTTGTTTTGTTTAATCTCTGGGTGAGTTTCTCATTCCTTTCCCAGTACTTTAAGGAAAGGAAGGAGTGGTATATATTGGACCATTTCTGACTGTCCATTGGAGATGGGATTGAGTCCCAATGGATGACATAATGTCTGAAAAATACTCCCGAGCTTAACCAAGAAAGACAAATATAAAGGGTTATTACAAAGATGAAGGGGCTCTGAGGGGAATTCTGCAAGATACCATTACTTTGAAATCACTTGGAAAATGAGAGGAATATCACCGCACCCCTTACCCAACTGGAGCACTGTAATTGCAGTATGAGGATAATTGAACTTTAGAAAAACCCAGGGCCCAGCTAGTCTCTTCAAGAGTGGCATAAACACTCTGGCCTGCTCTGGCTTTGTTTCAATTCTTTCTTTTCCCCTCGCTACCCAGTACTTCGGAACAAGCTGCCATTGAGCCCCGGATTCTTCCTGCTGCGTGCTCCAGGGATTGTCTGCTTTCCTTTTATCTTTAGCACTGCCAGCATGAGGCTTCCTCTCTCCAGAACTCTGCAGAGTGGGCTATGGTCCCCCTTCCCTGGGCAAATTCACAGACACCCTAAGTGCCAGTGAGGCATCAGTCATTGGGGTAAAACTGGGACATGGGTAATAACTGGCTACAGTTCTGCTACAAGACCTTTCCTTTGGGTACCCTAGACGCAGGTGGCAGCTGGTTTAGCTGTAGAGGAAATAATCGCGATGTCCAGCAGAATAGAACAATGGGAATTTAATGGGTGGCTTATTTTCTCAAGAAATTTGCATTTCCGAGGCCTGATATCCATCTCAATAGGACTATCCCACACCGGAAGAGATTCTTAGGACACGCCTCACCCCCAAATTAACATTCTCCCTGTTTGGGATTAAGAAATGTAGCTCCCGTAGAGAGCCTGATTATTTGGGGGGGTGCGATGCGACATATAGTTTGAGTATAGCATGGTTTATTTGGAACTCGAACAGGATATTTTTGTTGTTTTAATTTTTGTTCTTTTGGCTGGTTGAAATGTGTAGAAGAAACATCGTCTATGGGTGCGTCCCCTCCTAGGGTACATTTCAGAATTGAGCTGGGGGTGAGAAGGTTTTTACATCAATCAAAAGTGTTAAAATATATACATACATATCGGGTGAGTAGCAGTCTCACTGCTAAGGGATGGAGGCCAGGTGTTAAGAAAGGTCTTTATGGGAGTTTCCAGGGGAAGGAGGAGTCTATGGGGCCTCAGTGAATGAAGAATGGAATTCGCGGAAGGGCTAGAAGACGAAGCTGGTCGGGCTGGGATCCCGGCGAGCTAGGTCTCAGCCTGGGGCGGCAAGGCGCCAGCGCCGGGCCGGGCCTAGCTGGCGGCCGGCCGGCTGACAGCTCGCGCACGTCGCTTTGCCGCCGCGGGGTTCCCACGTGGCAGGTCCTGGGGAGAGCAGGGTGGGGCGAGGGCGGGGGCGGGGGCGGGGGCGGGGCCAAGGGCCGGGGGTGGGCCCTGCCGCTGACGCGCTGGTTTATAGCGGGGCATGCGCAACGGTGGCGGGGACGGACGCAGGCTGTGGGGCTAGGGCACGCGGGCTTCCTCCGCGGACACACCGACTGAGGTACCGCTGCGGGCCGCCCGAGGGCCTGGCTTGTGAGGTTGCGCGGAGCCCGGGTGGCGTCCGTCCGAGCTTCAGGTGAGGGCGGAGGGCGTACGTGCGTGCGGGACCGCGCAGTGCTGAGGAGTGGGGCATCGCGCGGAGAAGCGGCGCGCCTCCAAGTCTCGGGGTCACCGGGTGGGGGCGGGGGCCCGGCGGCGCCGAGGATCGGCAGCTCGGCTCCGGATTCCGAAGCCTCGGGCTAGACCAGGGAGGCGCCCCGGAGGACTCGCACATGGACCCGGACGCTGGATGGAGCGGACACCTGGCCGCGGTGCCACGATGGGGCTTACTTGGTGGCGAGGGAAGAGGTTCGCAGCCGCTCTCCTTTCGGCTGGAGATCGAGGGATGTGGGAGCCAGAGAAGAGTGTCCATAACGTAGATAGCCGCACTAAAAGCCCGAAAGGCTTCCTGGAGCCCATAGATAACGAGGACAGAAAAAGCAGAGAGTAGATGGGCAAATCTGGTGGGCAGCTCTTGGGGCAGCTCCGATGGGACACTGGTCTCCGGACTTTGCTTTCCGGGAACTCTCCCCCAGCCCATCCCACCCCGGCCGGATCGCCAACCAGCAGAAGGAAAATAACCCAAATCTTCCAGTTGACTAGTAGCAAGAGCTGGAGAATGGCAAAGGAGGGACTATGCTAAACCCTGACCTGGCTTACCCCTTGGGCATGGTTTTTTAGCTATTTTTGGTCCTACTGACCAAGTTGGGCGATCTGGCTCAGGCTGCCCTCTCTTGGTGGGTTAGGGCAATGGGACAAAATAGCCGTCCAAGCAGTTTCACCATGTGATTCTGAGATTCAATTAAAGCCAAGAAAATTTTCTCAGCTCGGAGTTGTGGCTTCAGTTGTGAGGATCTAGTGTCTGCCAGGGTCTGGGTGTCCAATAGGACCGTGTGGGCATGATTTGATGAGGGCAGAATGCTTACCTGGGGCGTAAGGAACGGTGGGGGCAGGACCCGCTTTGAACCTGACTTTTCTTCCTTGAGCCACCCTGGATTTGGTTTTGACTTTAGAATCACTCTTCCCTAGGAACCACAGGCACACGTGGTTAGGCTGCTGGGAAGTGGTGGTGATAACATGTACTGGGGACTGGCCTGGTTATCCTGGTCCCTGTCCCAGCTCTGCTCTTAACTTGCCCTGTGACCTTGGGAAGGGGTCAGTGCTAAAGTCAGAATAGATCTCTTATCTACAGCATCTGTGATTAATCCTTAACTCTTAAAACAAGAGCCATAAAAACTGAGAGGAACTTGATGATGAAGCAAGAGAAAGGATGTCCAGAATTGTGATTTTTAGAAGCTGTAATTAAAAACTACCTATTCCATTTCTTGTTGGAGGCCCAGAGGTGGGCTTTTCGTAAACTGTGTGGTAGCCAGGAGATAGACTAGTGGTACTCTTTCTACTTTTGGTTTGCAGTTATGATTAAAGGGCATCAAACAGAATTCATGGCCTTGTCATTTAGGCAAGAAGAATAAAAACTGTAGGCTCAATGATTCTCCTAGTAGTCCTCATCTCTCCAGTACGTCAATACACAGGGCCTGGTCTGTGTTCAGCTCTGCAGTGTCCACTGCCAGGTGCAAAGAGGGTATGAGGCCTGGCTCCTGCAGACTCTTGATGAGGAGAGAACATCCAGACACGAAGAATAAGGTAGCAACGTAAGAGAGGCCATGCTGTTGTGTTCAGTTAAGTTCAGAAAAGACAGCACTCTACTAGAGATGGTGTAATGTGGGAGATTGTGGACTTTTGAGCCAGATCAATCTGTCCAAATCCTGACCCTATTACTCTCTAGCAGGGCGGTTTCCTAATCTCTGTGGGTCTGTTCTCCCTGCCGTGAAGCACGTTGTGATTGTTCCTGGAACATGGTAGAGGTCTCATCATCATCATCATCTCTGTGGGATGGGGTGTATTATTTAGGGGTCCTAGAAACTGATACGTAGGTTGGGTTGTAGGAGTGGTAGGAGTGCAGACTTAGGGTTGATTCTTCTCCTCCTTGGGAACATGCATACAATTTCCCTGCCTCTCTGAGTAGGCTGCTTTTTGGGCCCTGCCAGGGATTGTCCCCCAGAATCACTGGGCATAGGGAAAAGAGGGGTCCCCCCACCTTTAGTTTTGGGAGCTATTCTGATTTCAGGTAATAGAAGTACTCCTTTTCTGGATTGATAATAGGCTGGAAGGACTAACATTGTTGGGGTGGGGCGGCTGCAGGTATGTATCAGTCACTGCACTGGTTCTATTTTCAAACCCTTCCCACAGTCTTCCTTTTTCCTTACCTGCTCATATCCCACTCTATTCCAGGAGGAACCTGAATCCATGTCCAATATTCACAGGATCTTGGGATCTAAGTAGTAGTGCTGTGAATAGATTGTATATGTCTGAGAATTGGGACCCCCTTCTCCCCACTGTGCTAAAATAATTCAACCTGTTTGCATGAAAAAAGTAATGCTTAGGCATTTTGCAGAACTACAGACAATAGGATGTTGAACTGCGGGGATTTGGGGAATCTTTCAGTCTAGGCTCTTTGTTTTACAACTAAAGAAACTAGATCTGGAGAGGTTAATTGGTCACATTAACCAAGTCACTTTGCTTGCTAGTGACTGAGAGGCTCAATGGCAAAGACCAAAGAAAGGTTCTCTTTTTATTCCTAAGTGTGATGATGAAATTGCTAATTCTAGTCTTTTCCTTGAAAACATGAAGAGGAAGGAGCCAGTTATCCCCTATGCTTATTTAGGGGGAAAGAAGTTCCTTTGCTTGTGTGGGTGGAAGTTTCTTCTGCAGGAGTCTTCTACTTCTCTTTCCAGAATGCCTTGAGACATGTGAGGGTAGGGAGTGGATGTGGAAAGGTCTTGCTGCTGGGGCCCCAGCCAGGACTCACTAGATGTCTACAGTGGGACTTTTATGATCTCGAGGCTGACAGGTTGGCAGAATGCCAGCAGATAAGGAGTTCAGAGTCTGCTGCCAGCCAGGGGCCTCATGCCCTGCCAGGGAGCTAGCAGGGCAGGCTTGCCACAAGGTCTCTGAGACCCAACTACCTTGTCCCCACCCTTACTGTGGTCATTGAATCTCCCAGAGGCAGAATACCCGGTGGGCCCTCTGGGACCCCCACAAACGCAGGAGGGAGAGTGGCCACAGAATCAGCCTGGACAGAGCCTGGCATGCCCAGCTGTGGGAAACCGTATTCCCTGCCTTGGAAACTCAAGATCTGACTGCGTTTTCATGCTTCCTAACGACCTTCCTCCAGCATCTGGCCCAGGAGAGTGTTGGGGTTTGATGGAATGAAAAGGTGACGGTCCTGAATTTGTTACCATTGGATCCCTAGGGGCTCTTAGGCAAGGCACTCGGTGTTAGTGGTTAATAAAAAGTCAGCTTAAAGTAGGGAGTTTTAAAACAATCCATGTTTTAAACAGTTCATTTTACTTTAAAAACATATGCATGTATTTTTTTACTCACCAAAACTATGATTTAGGGCTGAGGCTTTTTCTTTGGGTTTCTGGGTACCCTAATTAAACTTGCAAATTGTGTATAAAAATCATACCTATACATAGCACCTGCAATTTTCACATTTTATTATTTTTTTTAAAGATTGTATTTATTTGTTTGAGAGACAGAGAGCGTGGGTGCACGGGCAGGGGCAAGGGAGAAGCAAGCTCCCCGCTGAGCAGGGAGCCAGCCCCGCATGGGGCTTGATCCCAGGACCCTGAGATCATGACCTGAGCCGAAGGCAGATGCTTAACCAACTGAGCCACCCAGGCGCCCCCACATTTCCTTTTATTTTATTAAATTTTTTTCACCAAGCTCTATTCACATAGTTGAAAAATCAAAAGGTTAAAAAAACAATGTATACATTCACACCCACACTTGGTATTCAGTGAAACATCTTACCCCTGCTCCTCTTTTTTACAGATGGTTCAAGTTAGCACTTTAGACGTGTCGTTTAGCCCGTTGCTCTTTTCACCTAGCAACTGTACTGGATCTTTCCATATGGGTACAGAGAACATTTAGGTCATTCTTTTATTGTAGCCACACAATATTCAGGATATGGAAGTACAGTGATATTTTAACCAATGTACGTAAGTCATCTCTCTCTGTCCCTGAACTTGGATTGTTTCCATTATTTTGTTTATTCTGTTATTACATACAATGCTGCAATGAATAACTTTGTACAAATGGTATTTCCTATGTGTTTAATTATGACTCTAGAAGAAATTCTCGGAAGTGGGATTGCTGGGTAAAAGGACATATACATCTGTTCATTAGTTTTTCTTAAAGAATTTAAAAGACTATTTAAGGGGCACCTGGGTGGCTCAGTTGGTTAAGCGACTGCCTTCGGCTCAGGTCATGATCCTGGAGTCCCGGGATCGAGTCCCGCATCGGGCTCCCTCAGCGGGGGGTCTGCTTCTCCCTCTGACCCTCTTCCCGCTCGTGCTCTCTGTCTCTCATTCTCTCTCTCAAATAAATAAATAAAATCTTTAAAAATAAATAAATAAATAAATAAATAAAAGACTATTTAAAAGAATTTAAAAGCCTATCAGTCCACATGTAGAATCCTACTTTTTTTTTTAAAGATTTTATTTGAGAGAGAGAGCACAAGCAGGGGGAGTGGCAGGGAGAGGAAGAAGCAGGCTCCCTGCTGAGCAGGGAGCCCAATGCAGGGCTGGATCCCAGGACCCTGATACCATGACCTGAGCTGAAGTCAGATGCTTAACCAACTGAGCCATCCAGGTGCCCCTTTTCCCCCCTCATTTGTAACATGTCTTTCTAGATGAGCAGTTCTCAGACTTTTTGATCCTAGGGTACTTTAATATTATCTTTTTTTTTTTTAAGATTTTATTTATTTATTTGATAGAGCACAAACAGTGGGAGTGGCAGAGGGAGAAGGAGAAGCAGGCTCACGGAGCAGGGAGCCCGATGTGGGGCTCGATCCCCGTGGGATCATGACCTGAGCTGAAAGCAGACACTTAACGACTGAGCCACCCAGGCACCCCTAATATTGTCTTTTGTTTATGTGCCAAATCTTTTGATATTTGCTGTGTTAAAAATTAAAACAGATTTGGGGGCATCTGGGTGGCTCAGTCAGTTAAGCATCCGATTCTTGATTTCAGCTAGGGTCTTGATCTCAGGGTTTTGAGATCGAGCCCCATGTTGGGCTCCAAGCTGGATGTGGAGCCTGCTTGGGATTCTCTCTCCCTCTCCCCCTACCCTCCCTCCCCCCAAATTAAAACATATTTAAAAATAATAAATATGAGATCATTACATGTTAACATAAAAAGCATATATATTTATATTTTTTAAGATTTTATTTATTTGACAGAGAGAGAGAGACAGCGAGAGGGAACACAAGCAGGGTGAGTGGGAGAGGGAGAAGCAGACTCCCTGCAGAGCAGGGAGCCCGATGCAGGGCTTGATCCCAGGACCCTGCGATCACGACCTGAGCCGAAAGCAGACGCCCAACAACTGAGCCACACAGGCGCCCCTAAAAAGCATATTTTTATGAAAATACCTGTTTTCCAAGATTAAAAAAAGCAGAGAGCAGGATGGCATTGCTTTTACATCCTTGTAGATCTACAGGATTTCAAAATAACGATTTATTAGATGATGAGCTAGCAGAGACTGTAATAGGTATAATGTGAGTTTGCTGGTAAAGACTCAGTTGAAGTCTTTTTTTTTTTTTTTTAAGATTTTATTTATTTCTTTGAGAGATCGAGAACAAGCGGGGGAGCAGCAGAGGGAGAGGGAGAAGCAGGCTCCCTGCTGGCAGGGAGCCCGATGTGGGACTTGGATCATGACCTGGGCTGAAGGCAGGTCCTCAATCCACTGAACCACCCAGGCGCCCTCAGTTGAAGTCTTGAGAACAAACTGAGTTAATCTCCGAACACACCTATTTATATCCTAAACTTCCACCTTAGAAATCTTTACAAAGCTCAAGACTACTGTATTCACCACACTTCATGTAGCCTCTGAAAAATGAGAGTGAAAAGGCTTTTAACATCTTAATATTACAATGAAAATAGTTTTTACCTGATAGACCTCCTAAAACAGTCTCAGTGACCCCAGGTGTCCTCTAAGACCAGAATTTCAGAATTGCTGTTCTAGAGCACTTAATTTTCATAGAAACCAAACCTTTTTCTTTCTGCACCTGCATTTCAGTTACTGTTTAATGAAATTATAACCACAAAAACAAATAGAACTAGTATAAAGAGGTCTGGGCATAGGCACAGCAGACTTGCTAAATGTGACCTCTGCTGGTGACAGCAGAGAGGTGATTTGCTGGAGGATGTACTGAGGTGGGGACCAAGCCAGTGGAGCTCAGCTGAGAGCTTCTGCCCCGTGAAGACAGGCAAACCTGGTCTCTGGGCTGAAGATGCACTGAGGACATGTGGAAGGTTACGCACTATCTTGTGGGTTCGCTTAGCGGCAGTTGAGTGAAGCAGGTGAGATACTTAAGCAGGCTGGAAGAAGGTGAAGTGCTTAGGGCAGGAGTGGTCTGGGAAGGCTTCCTGGAGGTGGAATTAAGCCAAACTTTGAAAGCTATGAAGAAAGGAAAGCGGGAAGAGGAGTCCTGGTGAGGAAGCACAAGGATGGATGATCCTTGGGCAGGGATGATCAGCATAGGCTAGAGGCTGATAGCTGATAGAGGGAAGGGCAGGTGACAGGCATGCCTGGAAATTTAGGTTGGACCCAGAGGTTTTGAAGGGCTCTGGGGCCTAAGGTACTGATACTCTGAGAACCCTTAGCTGTTTCCATGTCAAAGACTTAACTGTTCTGTTTCAGCAGCCCTCTGTCTTGGGGTCCAGCTTGCTCTTATCTAGAACAACTCTGTGGCCCCAAATCTAGATCCTTTGCACCAGTCCGCTTAAACTGCCACCTCCACCTGCCCCCTCTTAACCTTCAGAGGCAGGGAACACCTTTCTATCCCATCTTTTTTTTTTTTTTTTTTTTAATTTATTTATTTGAGAGAGAGAGAATGAGAGAGAGCAAGCACATGAGAGGGGGGAGGGTCAGAGGGAGAAGCAGACTCCCTGCCGAGCAGGGAGCCCGATGCGGGACTCGATCCAGGGACTCCAGGATCATGACCTGAGCCGAAGGCAGTCGCTTAACCAACTGAGCCACCCAGGCGCCCCCTTTCTATCCCATCTTAACACTGCCCTCTCTACTTTAAAAGCCTTTTCCAGGAACTTCGTGATTAATTCTATTCCACAGCATCCCCAAGCAACTGTTTGGTATTTTTGAAAATTTTATTTATTTATTTTTAATTTTTTTATTTTAAAGATTTTATTTACTCATTTGAGGGAGAGACACACAGAGACAGCACAAGCAGGGGGAGGGGCAGAGGGAGAGGGAGAAGCAGACTCCCCAGCTGAGCAGGGAGCCTGATGCGGGGCTTGATCCCAGGAGCCCCCAGGACCCGGAGATCACGACCCAAGCCGAAGGCAGCCGCTCAACTGACTGAGCAGCCCAGGTGCCCCTGAAGAGTTTATTTTTTTCTGATTATCAAAAGTATTGCATACTGGGCGTCTGGGTGGCTCAGATGGTTAAGCGTCTGCCTTTGGCTCAGGTCATGATCCCAGGGTCCTGGGATCGAGCCCCAGATCAGGCTCCTGGCTCAGTGGGGAGCCTGTTTCTCCCTCTCCCTCTGCTTCTCTCCCTGCTCATGCTCTCTCTCTCTGTGTCTCAAATGAATAAATAAAATCTTTAAAAAAAAAAAAGTAATGCATACTTACTGTAAAGAAGAGAATAACGAAGTATTGGAGAAAAAGACTGTAATCCTGTGGCCCTGTTCACAAATTGCCTATTTCCTCGTAATTATTTTTCATGATACGATTGGGTATTTATTCCCCCTTACGCTGGCATCAAAATTTCTCCTGAAGCATTTTTTTTTTTAAGATTTTATTTATTTGACAGAGAGAGACACAGTGAGAGAGGGAACACAAGCAAGGGGAGTGGGAGAGGGAGAAGCAGGCTTCCCGCTGAGCAGGGAGCCCGATGCGGGGCTCGATCCCAGGACCCTGGGATCATGACCTGAGCTGACGGCAGACGCTTAATGACTGAGCCACCCAGGCGCCCCTCTCCTGAAGCATTTAGTCTGCCTTATGGCTCTATAATAACTTAGGCAGCCATTTCCTTTTAAACTTTTAAACTTTTCATTTTTTCCTTAGACTTAAGGAAAAGTTGCAAAAAAATATAGCAGAGTTCCATCATATCCCTCACCCTGTAGCACAATTATCAAAAACAGGAAATCAACATTGGCAAATATTATTAACTAAACTGCAGGCCTTCTTGAAATTTGACCAGTATTTTCGCTAATGCCGTTTTTCTGTTCCAGGATCCCACGTTGCAGGGATCTCTAGTTTCTAACAGTTTCTCTGTCTTTCCTTCTTACAATGGGGTTGTGCATTTTGGGCGAGAATATCAAAAAAATCATGTTGCATCCTTTTCAGAGCATCCTATCAAGGCATTCATGATGTCAATATGTCTTATTACTGGTGGTGTTTTCTTGGATCATTTGGTCCAACTGGTGTCTGCTAGACTTCCACAGTGGAAAAATTACTCTTTCTCCCATGGTGAATCCTTTTATGCCTCAAATCCCTTTTGCCAGGAAGAGCCTGTCTCTTTCAAGGGCTCACCTGATTAGTTCTAGTCACATAAGGTAATTTCTCTATCTTAAGGTCAACAAATTTGGTCAGCTAACACCAGCAAAATCCCTTTTGCCAGATAATGTAACATAGTAACAGGAGTGATATCTCATATTTACGGGTCCTGCCCACACACAAGGTCATGGGGTTCATCTTAGAATTCTGCCAGCTATAGCAAGAGAACCCCAAATAAAAATGATCAGGCCTTAATTCCAGCACCAAAGTATTAGTTTCCCATGGCTGCCTTAGCAAATTCATCACAAACTGCGTACCTTGAAACAATAGCAATGTATCCTCTCATAGTTCTGGAGGCTGAATTTCGAAATCAAGGTGTCAGCAGTCTGACACTCCCTCCAAAGGCTCAGGGGAGAATCCTTCCTTGCCTCTAACAGCTTCTGTTGGCTCCAGGTGTTCCTTGGCTCACTCCAATCTCTGCCTCCATCTTCAAATATCCTTCTCTGTGTCCCTCTGTCCAAATCTCCCTCTCCTTTATCTTGTAAAGATACCAGTCATTAGATTTATGGCCCACCGTAAATGCAGGATGATTTCATCTCAAGATCC
The DNA here is from genome assembly GCF_004348235.1 of Phoca vitulina. Lineage (NCBI taxonomy): Eukaryota > Metazoa > Chordata > Mammalia > Carnivora > Phocidae > Phoca > Phoca vitulina. Next base: position 2,468,089 of record NW_022589756.1, read on the forward strand.
TTAACAAATTATATCTGCAAAGACCCTATTTCCAAATAAAGTCACATTCTGAAGTTTTGGGTAGACATGGATTTGGGGGATATTTTTCAACCCACTACACTCAGGATGGGGGAAATGTCCTGTAGAGACTGTCATTCACAGAGCTGCAAAAGAAAAGGGAGGCTTCTTTTTAGACCGAAGACAGAAAGCAGGCTTTGCTCTTGAGGCAAGGGCCCAACCTCAGCCTGCCTGCTCCCCTCATGTTGACACAGATCTGAGAACCAAGTAGAAATTAGAAAACTTGCCTCAGAGGTCCTTCATGCTTGGGATCCAGACACTTTACAGTACCAACAACTTGCATGTGCATGGAGCTCTCACTGAGCACTAGTTTCCCTGTAGGATGGGCAAGGCAGACATGGTGGGACCCATTTGGTAGGGGGAGGGGTGATCTGACTTCAGAGAGTTTAGATAAATCACAGAATGTTAATAGCTAGTCTTGTCCAGTCCAGCAGTCCTGAAATGTCAGACCAGTACCCCAGACTAGAGTCAGGTTGATCTCTCAGAACTAGATGTACAGATACGTGGATCTCCTCCAAGAAGCTCTGATCCAGGAGAACTGAGGTGAGGCCCTGCTCACTGGAGTGGCCAGGTTAGGAACCATGCACAAATGTAGTCCAGCCCAGGGCAGATGAGGACTGCAGTTCATCTCCAGATTCTTGTGGGGTTTTTTTTGTTTGTTTTTTGTTTTTTAAGATTTTATTTATTTGACACAGTGAGAGAGGGAACACAAGCAGGGGGAGTGGGAGAGGGAGAAGCAGGCTTCCTGCTGAGCAGGGAGCCCGATGTGGGGCTCCATCCCAGGACCCTGGGATCATGACCTGAGCCAACGGCAGACGCCTAATGACTGAGCCACCCAGGCACCCCCCACCTCCAGATTCTTTTTTTTTTTTTTTTTAAAGATTTTATTTACTTATTTGACAGAGAGAGAGAGGGGGCACAAGCAGGGGAGTGGCAGGCAGAGGCAGAGGGAGAAGCAGGCTCCCTGCAGAGCAGGGAGAGCCCGATGTGGGACTCAATCCCAGGACCCCGGGATCATGACCCGAGCCGAAGGCAGTCGCTTAACCAGCTGAGCCACCCAGGCGCCCCCACCTCCAGATTCTTAAGTGAAGATCTTTAAAAGGGGGAGGGAGAAGCCTTCCCACTTGGTCATCATTAAGCCTTTCCCATTTCCTAACTGGAGTCTACAGTTAACTTCTTAAAGTAATACATGCTCATTTTAGAAAATGCAGATGAATAAAAGGATAACAGAAGTAACCATTAAACCCATCATCAAGAGATAACAATTATGAATTTTTAGTCTTTTTCTGTGAATGTATACAACTTAAGGAAAGATGGTCTGCCGTGCCTTCAGTTTTATAGGCTCTTTTTTTTTCCACTTACCATATCACGAACATCTTTCCGTGTTAATCTTCCCCCGAATAATATTTATTGAACAGTTACGGTGTGTTGGCACTGTATTTATATTTAGTATCTCATTTACCTGCTCTTTAGGAGGGACCATTAGTAGGCTTTGTTTTCTATATAAGGAAAATAAGTCTCCTTGGCCCAAGCCTTGAAGCTAGTAAATGCAGATTGAGGATTCACACTGGTCTTTCTCACCCAGAGCCAAAGCTCCTAATCTCTGTGCTCAAACTATACATATTTTGTTATATGGATTACCTTACTCTAACAGTTACCTTCTATTGTGCAGTTATTTATTTATTTTAAGGATTTTTATATTTATATGAGAGAGAGTGAGGACATGTGAACGTGAGTGGAGGGAGGGAGAGAGAATCTTGAGCAGACTCCGCGCTGAGCATGGAGTCCAAAGCGGGGTTCAGTCCCATGACCCTGAGATCATGACCTGAGCTGAAACCAAGAATCAGATGCTCAACTGACTGAACCACTCAGGCGCCCCTAAGATTTTACTTTTAAACCATTTTTATACCCAACGTGGGGCTCAGACTTAAGACCCTGAGATCAAGAGTTGCTTGCTCTTCCCACTGAGCCAGCCAGGCACCCCTATGGTGCATTTAGATGGCTTACAACTTTTTACTGTTATGAGTACTACAAGAATGCATGCTCTGAGGGTAAGGATTTTTGTTTTTGTTTATTGCTCTATTTCTTATGCCCAGAACAGTCAGCACTCGATAGATAGAAATCAACGTGATTTCCATAGGATGAATTCCCCAAGGGAAGTATTGGGACTTGACAGGAGACCTTAAAAAGTTTTTTCTGAAAGAATAAATATATAAGAATTGCCAAAAACAATTTAAAGAAGAAAGTAGTGAAGTTAGACTCGCTTTACCGGGGGGGAAAAATGGTGACATTGGCACAGGATAGGTGAATGGAACAAAATAGAAACATCCAAAACCATACCTAAATATATGTAGGAATTTAGCAAATAATGATACTATTTCTGACTAGTTGCGGTCTGATTTTGATCAAGTATTTTTAGCCTCAGTATCCTTATCTGTAAAAGGAAGATGATACAATTTTATGGTGCTTTTGTTTTATTTTAATGTTTCCAAAATAGAGAGTTGTCTCATTGATGTGTGCATTTCATGCACTGTCTTTTCCTACTCCAAAAAGGTATCATTGAAACTTTTTTTTTTTAAGATTTTATTTATTTATTTGACAGGGAGATAGTGAGAGCAGGAACACAAGCAGGGGGAGTGGGAGAGGGAGAAGCAGGCTTCCCGCGGAGCAGGGAGCCTGATGCGGGGCTCGATCCCAGGACTCTGGGATCATGACCTAAGCCGAAGGCAGATGCTTAACAACTGAGCCACCCAGGTGCCCTCATTGAAACTTTTGCAATTATAGGGAAGTCCTGTAGACTCTATCGAAATGAAGGTTGTTTTTGTTTTGTTTTTTTGTTTTTGAGAGGGAGTGAGCGGGGTGAAGAGCAGAGGGAGAAGCAGACTCCCCGCTGAGCAGGGAGCCTGATGCGGGACTCAATCCCAGGACCCCAGGATCATGACTTGAGCTGAAGGCAGATGCTTAACCGACTGGACCACCCCAGGCGCCCCTCGAAATGAAGGTTGTTGAGAAAATTAAACAAGGATGAAAAGAAATTGCTTAACTGTGATGCCTAGCAGACAACAATAAATCTGAGCAATTCTTACTGTAAAATTGAGGAAGAAAGGATCGTGGATGAGTTACAGGGATGTTTAGGGCAAATGCCAGAGTCCAACCAATGCTGGTTTGGCAAATAACACGTAAAGCATCTGGCAGTTAGCTGTGTGAGGCCCATGCTCCTGCTCGGTGATGCCCGTAGGGTCCCAGGCTGTCCCTGTATCTTTCTGCTGTGCCCTCCTCTGTAGGTAGGACTTTGTTGTAGTTGTTACTCGCCAGCCTATACCTCTGAGCCGGAAGGAGAAGAAACCCACGGCACCCACATTTTGTTAGCTGGAGTAGCCACCTGTGCAAAGGATATATTTGACTTTACCTCCGTTTCTTATCTTTTATAGACTCTACACTTGAAGTTTATAAAGAAAATAGACTTTATTAAACAATATTGGGATAATTGAGTATTTCTTTAAAAGTAAGATTCTCTTTCTTACACTGTACCAAATCAAATTCTAGATGAGAGGGCGCCTGGGTGGCTCAGTCGGTTAAGCGTCTGCCTTCGGCTCAGGTCATGATCCCAGGGTCCTGGGATCGAGCCCCAAGTCAGGCTCTTTGCTTGGCAGGGAGCCTGTTTCTCCCTCTGCCTCTGCCGCTCCTCCTGCTTGTGCTCTCTCTCTCTCTCTCTGTCAAATAAACAGATAAAATCTTAAAAAAAAAAATTCTAGATGAGAGATTTAAAATTTTTAAGTGCAAGAAAATAAAGATATATATTTCTATAATTTCTGGGTGGGGAAGGATTTTCCAAGCATGCTACTTAAAGCAGTAACCTTAAAGGAAGTGTGTGATATATTTACTTTGCCTCTATTTAAAAAATTTGTCAGTAATACCAATTAACAAAATTAAGAGACAAATGATTAATTAGGAAGGTATTTGTAACATGTGACAAGAGGTTAATTTTTTAAAAATTTAATTAATTAATTTATTTGACAGAGAGACAGCGAGAGCAGGAACAGAAGCAGGGGGAGTGAGAGAGGGAGAAGCAGGCTCCCCTCTGAGCAGGGAGCCCGATATGGGGCTCGATCCCAGCACCCTGGGATCATGACCCGAGCCAAAGGCAGACGCTTAACGACTGAGCCACCCGGCACCCGAAGAGGTTAATATTTTTACCATACAATGAACTCCTACATACACCAATAAGAACAAAGATGAATGAATAATCTCAGCAAAAATGGGCAAAGGAGAGTAACAGTGTGTGAAAGAAGAAATATAAATGTTAGTAAACACGAAAATATGTTTAGCCACACTGCTAATATGAGAAATGCAAATTAAAAGAATTGAAAGAATGATTTTTAACCTATTTGACAAAGATGGAATACTATTTTATTTTAAAGATTTTATTTATTTATTTGACAGAGAGACACAGCGAGAGAGGGAACACAAGGAGGGGGAGGGGGAGAGGGAGAAGCAGGCTTCCCGTTGAGCAGGGAGCCCGATGCGGGGCTGGATCCCAGGACCCTGAGATCATGACCTGAGCCGAAGGCAGACGCTTAATGACTGAGCCACCCAGGCGCCCCAGATGGAATACTATTTTAATAGTCAACATTGGTGAGAATCTTATGAAACGGGCCTTTTTTTCTTTTTAAGAGAATGCACGTGTGAGTGGGAAGGGGCAGAGAGGGAGAATCTCAAGCAGGCTCCACACCCAGCTTGGAACCAACACAGGGCTCATTCCATCTCACAACCCTGAGATCGTGACCTGAGCTGAAATCAAGAGTTGGATATGCAACCAACTGAGCCACCCAGGCTCCCTGAAGCAGGCATTCTTACACGCAGATAGTTGGAGTATTAAATTAGTTAAACCTTCAGAAGGATGATTTAGCAGATGGTGGAGTAAGTTTTTTTTTTTTTTTTTAAAGATTTTATTTGAGAGAGCACAAGTGGGGTAGAGGTGGGGAGTGGCAGAGGAAGAGGGAGAAACAGCCTCCCCACGGAGCAGGGAGCCGGATGCAGGGCTTGATTTCAGGACACTGGGATCATGAAGGCAGATGCTTAACCAGCTGAGCCACCCAGGTGCCCCAGTTTTGTTTGTTTGTTTTGAAGATTTATTATTTATTTTAGAGAGGGGGCTGCAGAGGGAGAAAGAATCTCAAGCAGACTCCCCACTGAGCTCGGAGCTCAACCACGTGGGGCTTGATCTCATAACCCTGAGATCATGACCTGAGCCTGAGCTGAGATAAGTCAGGCCTTTAACCGACTGAGCCACCCAGGCGCCCCTAGAGTAAGTTCTTAATAACTGTTTGTTGACCGCTGCTGTGGGGACAGGACTGGCCCCCAGGCAACTTGCTTCTGGATCTCACTGATCCTTTCCTTCTGCAGAGACCTCCTTGACCCTTTAGGGCCTCTCCCGCGTGCCTTGCTGCCAGGTAGAAGTTGAAGGAGGAGGCAGCCCACTCCCCTAAAAGGCCTTTCCCACCACCACCTCCCTGGCCCCAGGATTTCTGAGCTGCCCTCCCAAAGGGAGGGTGAGGAGGGAAGTCCAACAGCTGTTTTTTTCCTCACTTTTTTACTGGAAGCCTAAAAGGTTGATTTGTGGGGAAAAGGGGTGGGGTATGTATGTGTCCTGCTAGTCAAGAAAGCCCTGTAAATCACGGGCAGCAAGCTGACTGTTGAGTACTCTCATCCTTTCCTGGAAACCAGAGGGCTCCCAGCCAGCCCCACAGACTCTCATTTTCTTAGAGCGCAGAGTACGTGAAGTTTGGAGCAAGGTGGAGCCATGTTGGCCTGGGGAAGGTGGCCCTGTTTTTCCTCCAGGAGATGAGCCAGAGGTGTAAGGCCCTGAAATCCCTTACTGCCTCTTTCTTTCTCTCCCCCTGCCCACGGATGGCATGTCCTGTGCTCAGCCATCCCAGGCCCAGGTGACATTGATTGGCATGTGTGTATTTCAGTGCTGACCATTTTTCTCTGTTGTTGGAGACGTTCCATTTGAGAGGCCAGGCAGATTCTCAGGATACCAGGTCCCTGGTTAGTTTCCAGGGGCTGCAAGCCACGACTGTTCTCATCACCTTTCCCAGAAAGGTGCAAAAAGTACAAAGTCACCCACTCCCCCAGACTTGGGCCACTAGCCAAAGTGGCCTCTGGAGCAACCTGACCAGCCGTAGGAACAGAGATTATGTCCCAGTTCCTGCTCCTCCCTCCTCAGCCACCCCCCACATCCAGCAGATACTGTGTGGGGATGCCTCCCACGGCAGAGGCCTTGACCATGGGCAAACGGAGGTGTGTGCACAGCTCTGCTGGCCAGATTATGCCTGTGACCTTGACTATTCTCACACCACTCCCTCTTGGCAGCCGCTCACAAAGCCCCTCCCCCTGCATTTCAGGATGTGTGCAGTTGGCACTTTGAGAGGTTATATGCAACTGGGATGAGACTCAGAGTTTCCATGAGCAGCTGAGAAATTCTAGAAACAGCCTGTACTTGTGGGGTTTGCTTTCCTTTTCTTCCTCTGCCATGGGGAAAAGTTCACATGTTATTTTCGGCAGGATTATCAGATGGTTGCCCATCCTTGGGACATTTGTCTTTGGGGTTGCAGGGAAGGGAGGCTGCCTCCTTGCGTCTGCTTCTCTCCCACCACCTTGCTCTTGGATCCCCTGCTGCAGCTTAGGTTTCTCTTTGGTTTCTCTGCCTGATGTTTTATATTCCAGCTCCAGACAACCTTCTGGCTCCCTGGGGGTCTTTTCAGCTCTATTTAAGCTTCTGTAGAAGAAGGGGTCAGGTCTCTAAGGTTGCTAACAGTTCAACTGTGGATAGAGACTCAAGAACAACACAATTCTAAACTGTCTGGCACTGTGAAAATGGGCAGTGGAAAATTAACACTTTCGTTCAGCAGGTATTCTTTGGTGGCTGACTTGGTGCCAGCCACTCATTTCTTCAGGTTCTGTGAGGGTCATAGACCTTAAGTCTCCACTACTGTGGAGTTTACATCGTGGTACTAAGAGACAAAATAAATATGTAATCAAAACAAGAGAAAGAAGACTATTTTATTTGTTTTGTTAAAGATTTTATTTAGTTATTTGAGAGAGCATGAGCAGAGGGGAGGAACAGAGGGAGAGGGAGAAGCAGACTCCCTGCTGAGCAGGGAGCCTGACCACATGGGGCTTGATCTCACAACCCTGAGATCATGACCTGAGCCAAAGGCAGATGCTTAACCCACTGAGCCACCCAGGCGCCCCAAGAAGACTATTTTAGATAGTGACATACAGTAAGAAGAAAATAAAACAGCGTGTTGGGATTCTGAATGACTGGAAGTGAGCTTTTTTTTTTTCCCCTTATGAACCACATGGGCATCCACCTTTGTAGAGGTGACATTTGAACTGAGACCTATGAAGATCTAAGGGAAAAGCGCTCTACACAGAGGTAACAGTAAGTGCAAAGACCCTGAGGTCAGAATGCACATGATATGTTAAAGGGACAGAAACAAGGCCAGAGTGGCTGGATCCTAGTGAGTGAGAAGGCTAAAAAATGTCAGTGTGGTTGGCAAGGGCCAGATGACATAGTGAGTTTTAGGCCAGGGAAGGGAGTCTAGGTTTTATTCCACTTGTACTGGAAAGCCATCAGAGGGTTTAAAGCAAAGAACGTGCTGTGATCAGATTTGTACTTTAAAAAGGATGACTTCTTTCACTGAGCTGTGCATTTCAGATTTGGGCACTTTACGTGCATGTATGTTATACTTTAAAAATAGAGAAAGGACTGACAGTATGGGGGTAGGTGCCCAGTGGAATCTGGAAGGCTGGTTAAGAGGTTTCATTTCATTTCACCATCTCCACTCACATTCCCTATGCCCCATCAGCTTTACGAGGAAAACCGGAATGGGCTCTTGTCCTGGGGAGTTTATGGTATGGTGTCTTCAGATTCAGACAGTCCTTCCCAACCTTCCTGGAGAAGAGGTCTTGAAGAATGAGAGGCATTCACAAGGCAGTTTTTTTTTTTTTTTTTTTAAGATTTTATTTATTTGCCAGAGAGAGAATGAGAGACAGAGCATGAGAGGGAGGAGGGTCAGAGGGAGAAGCAGACTCCCCGCCGAGCAGGGAGCCTGATGCGGGACTCGATCCCGGGACTCCAGGATCATGACCTGAGCCGAAGGCAGTCGCTTAACCAACTGAGCCACCCAGGCGCCCGACAAGGCAGTTTTTAGTAACATCTTGTACACTCAGTGTTAATGTCAATATGGTTGATTCACTTTTGTATACTATTCAGTTGTGAGAATTGGTTCGTTTATTCGTCCACTCCTGCTGATGGGTTTTGGGGTTGCCTCCAAGGTTTGTGTTACCGTGAGTAGTGCTTTCCTAGAATTACTCTTTCTTCTCTCTCTGTTTGGAGTGGAAAGTCACCCAAACTACAGCACGTCTGAGTTGCAAGCTAAAATCAGAAACCCTTACCAGGGGGTAATCCAGTTGCCCCTCAGGCTTGGGGTTTGGGTTGGGGTTCGCTGGAGAGGGGGTAAGCCTTTAAGCCTGGTCAGAATGTTGATCCCTTCTTAATAGGCAAGGAGTTTATAGGAGGTAGGGAAGTGGAAATACTTGCATGAGTAGTTGTGTTAGGGAAGTCACTTCCGCACCCGATGGTCCAGACTGCTGCGCACCCACAGCCTTGAGGGTGTTTTAACCTGGGGAAGGGGAGCTTTTTGCAGTTCTTCTGTCAGCCCTGGTCTGTATCTGAGTGTAATAGGAGCCAGAAACCTGATTGCCTTTGCTCTGGAATCCATCTGTGTGCTCTTGATAGCCTCTAGAACTCTGGCAGAGAAGGGACAATTGGGAGGGCAAAGGGTCGGGTCCTCATGCTCTCCCTTTGCCCCTTTACAGAGGGGGCTTTGGAAAGACACTCGTCTGCTCCTGCCCTTGACCCCAGGGCTGAAAGTGGGGCATCTTCAGTGAAGTCTACCCCAGCCGTTCTGTAATCTGTAGAAAAGGTGGGGGTATATCTGAGTACGTATGCATTTGTATTTATGTATTCATGCAGCAAGTACTTATCTAGGTTCTACCAACCTAGGACTGTTATGAAGCAACCTGGGAAGGTAGTCTAAAGTGCTAGAACCGGCCTGGCCTTCTAGGACAGGATACAGTTGAGACAGGAGTGGTGGGAGCGCAAGGAAGATGAGGGTGCTTCCCCGCTGTGGGACCTGTGCTAGGGAGGATTTGGGGTGGGTCAGAGATGGGGCTTTGCCTGCAGGTCATCTTTTTTTTTTTGTTTTTCCTTCACATCCAGGACCTTCGTACCTTGTGGAGAGAGTGCTTGAAACACATGCAGACTTTCTGACAGGCATTTCTAACATGTTAATCAGACTTCTAGCCTGTGGGTTGCAGAGACAGGAGGTGCAGGGATGAGGTGGGGTGTGGGCGGAGCATTCTGGGTAGAAACCAGGGTCCAGGCCAGAGAGTAAAGGCAGGTGATGGTGAAAGCGATAGGGTCTGGTTGCAGGGACTCTTAACTACAGGCGGAGGGACTGAGCTTGCTGTTGGGTGGAAGAGAGTGCTGGAAGGTATTTTATCAGGAGGTAGGATGGCATGGTGCAAGGGAGGGAAGGGAGTGTGTAAGAAGATACAGCATGAAGCTATGGGCGACACTGGTTTCTCTTCAGGAATGGTAGGAAAGGGGTGCTCTGGTCACGAGGTGAGGCCCACAGTGAGGAAGCAGGATGTGGGAAAGCCTTTTGCCTCAATAATCAGATGGTGACTGCCAGTAACCTTGGCTTGGGTCAGTGATGAGCCATGTGGGCAGTTTGGACAGTGGGAGGGAAAATGGAGGAATTATGATTCAGGAGTGTAGTTAGTGTCCCTCCCTTTCCTGCCACTTTCCCCAATTTGGAAATATGGGCTTTTTATTTCTTTCCCCAATAACCCTCTGTCTCATGAGAATAGGGCTCATTTATGACTCTCCTGAGACTGCATTACTGTGAAGGCCACTGAGAAATCTAAGGCCCCAGATGGAGCCTGTGCCTTTCTACTGGGGCCTCCAGTCACATGCAGGAGCAGTTGCTGGGCAAGAAGGGGTTGCCCTCTTTGGTGAAGAAATCTGGAAATCTAACAAAAGCTTTAGATCTTCCACGGAGAGCAGTGGTCCTCAGACTTTAGGATGCATTGAGGTCACCTGAAGGGTTTCTTTAAACAGATTGCTGGGCCCCACCCCAGAGTTTCTGATTCATTGGGTTTGGGTGCTGCTGCGAATTTGCACTTCCAAGTTCCCAGGTGACCCGATGATGCTGCTGGTGCAGGGACCACACTTTGAGAACCACTTTTCTAGAAAAATTATCACACAGTTCGGCATCTCAGCTGTAGAGATTGGCACGGCCAGAGTCTCTGAGGAGGAGTCAGGGACTTGAGCTGGCTTAAGGCTGGGAGCAACACTGTGGGCAGAATTCGCCACCCTGACTAGAAGTCTCTTATGCTATCTTCTTCCCAAAATGGGTAAGAATTATCCTCTGAGCCTCAGGCTCCCTCTCGGAGGTGAGGTGGCCCTTCCCAGACACTGAGCCTTTATAAGCCTCTGAGCTACAGCCAGCAGAAGCATACTTGGTTTCCCTGGTGCAGTGGACCTCTCTCTACTAGAAGCCAGACCCTCCTGTGACAGCAGGACAGCTGAGCAGACTTGTTTCAGCCTGATTTAGGAAATGATGGTGGGAGGTAGGCTGGTCTTTTTGAACTCACTCTGATACTTTTGGTGATGAGGACAATGATGTGGCTTGTTCCTCCCTGTTAGCTGCTAGAGAGGACCCTATTCAGTTTTTTAATGGGAAACTATGCGGCCAGCAGCTTCAGGGGCAGGGGAAGCACCCCAGGCTGGGTTGAAGCAAGGAGAAAGAAGCCTTGCTTTTGCGAACAAACTGAGTGCTGTGTTCTCCCACCCAGACAAGAGAGAGCTTCCTGGTCTCCCAGTTTCAGTGCTTGACCACCTCAGTTCCGTTCTCCAGACTGTAGCCAGACTGGTATGCTAAAACCACACATTGAGGGGCGCCTGGGTGGCTTAGTTGTTGGGCATCTGCCTTCGGCTCAGGTCATGATGCCAGGGTCCTGGGATCGAGCCCCGCATCGGGCTCCCTGCTCTGCGGGAAGCCTGCTTCTCCCTCTCCCACTCCCCCTGCTTGTGCTCCCTCTCTCGCTGTGTCTCTCTCTGTCAAATAAATAAATAAATAAATCTTTAA
>NW_022589756.1:2479467-2487790 GCF_004348235.1 Phoca vitulina
AATCGAGCCCCGCATCGGGCTCCCTGCTCTGCGGGAAGCCTGCTTCTCCCTCTCCCACTCCCCCTGCTTGTGCTCCCTCTCTCGCTGTGTCTCTCTCTGTCAAATAAATAAATAAATAAATCTTTAAAAAAAAAAAAATAAAACCACAAATTGGATCACATCGTTACTGAAAATGAGGTCCACCCACCTTAATGTGGCCTACTGGACTACTGCCTTGGCCCCACTGGACCTGGAAGTTCTCATATGCACCATCTTTGCAGCTACATTCTAGAACATTCCACCCCACCCCCACTCCCTTGACCTTTACCTGGCCCACTTTTACATGCCCTTCATGTCTCTGCTAAAATAATGTTCTCTTTGGAGGCCTCCTCTGACGCTAGATTTGATTGCCCCACTGTGTTCCCCATAGCTTTCTGTACTCCCCCTTGTCATGATCTATGGCGGGTGGCACAGACTTAGTCACCAGGCATCCATGCCAAGGCCACCCTGTGGTTTACTCCTGTTTTCCCCGTGTGTTTATTCACAGTGCTTCCTTTAACTATCAAGCACACTACTTTGGATAATTATGGTCCAGCCTACTAAAAGAGAATCAAAAACTTGCCAGGCATCCTTGAACTAAAATTCCCACTGTGACTTGGATTTGCTGGTGAGCGGCACGCGATCCAGTCTTAAATGGATGGGTAACCTCTTCCTCAAGATGGAGCCTAGGACATCCGTTTGGCTGGTGTAGATCATGGCAGGGGCGACATCATTCTGGAGCAGCAGCTTCTTGATGCCATGCTACCTGAGCTGCATCTCTGCACTGTGATTCTGGGGAGGAGCTCCTCAGTCTGCAGCATGCTGTAGGGTTCTTCAGCTCTTCCCATGTTTCGCCAAGCCATTAAATTGCCTAACTGAACCCTGAACAACACGATGACCCTTGTGATTATTGTTCTTGTCGGTTGTTGAATTGTTTGCTTTCCCTGCTCTGTGAGGACAGCTACTAGGTATCCTCAGTACCTCGCATTAGTCCTGGTATGAAGTCAGTGTGCAATGAATATTTGTTGAATAAATGAACTCCTGGGCTCAGTTTTTAAAAGTCTGGTAGGTGTAGCTAGCTAGCTTTTAGTTCAATGACTATAAATGAAATTGAACAAATGGGGATGGGTTAGTCTAGAGAGAAAGAAAATAATAAGTGGTGTTGGCCGCCGACCTCAGATAATGTGTGAAGGCCCCAGGTTGGGGGGGGGGGGGCAGAATGTCTCTGGAAGGGGGGCGCTGAGCTCCCTGTTCCTCATCAAGCTGTGGGGGCAAAGCAGGCAAACATCATTTAGAAGGGACGTTAGACTTCACATCTTCCAGCAGAAATTTGCTGCTTCTCCTTCCTTGTGTGCCCAGCATGGGTCCGGGCACTGTGTTCTGGGGCGAGGTAAAGGAACAAAAATCTGTTGGGAGGGATCCCTGGGAGACCAGATAATGAGGAGTCCAAAGTAATTGGAGAAGAGTGCCCAGAGTGGTCCAAGAAGGCTTCCTGGAAGAAGAGATCATTGAGCTGCTTTCTTTTTCTTAAGATTTTATTTATTTATTTGAGAGAAAGCAGCGGGAGAGGGACAAGCCGACTCTGCGCTGAACGGGGAGCCCGACACAGGGCTTGATCCCAGGACCCTGAGATCATGACCTGAGCCGAAGTCAGATGCTTAACCGACTGAGCCACCCAGGTGCCCCCATTGAGCTGCCTTCTGAGAATAGGCAGGAGTCAGCTCCAGGTGAATGGATTGGCCTGAGAGCTTTGGGGATGGAACAGAAGGAACAGACCTAAAGTGCACACGGCTATGACCCTTAAGCTTTTATCAGGGTGCCCTTGTGAGGTTGGACGTTTCGTAGCTTCATTGTGCTGGGGGCACATGGTAAGTTAGTGATAGGCCCCAAATTTGAACCCAGATCTGCCCAAACTGTCCTGCTGTCTGATGATTTAGCTGCTAGATCATACATTTTTCTTATTTATTGGACCTTGAATAACAAGTCCGGGAGTTTTGCTTCAAGCAGGTGACGTAAGTGGTGGATGTGAGCACTATGTTTCCTAAGCCACATGTCGGGCCCCGTGGTCTGACAAACAGGAGTGGACTTAAGGGACAACAGGTCAAAATTTTGCAATGGAGTGTCTGGGAAGTGGTGATGGATGAATGATGAGAACAGCAGTGACTCTTGCCCTGGCCTCTGGTGGGGAAGCCCCGACTGGCTGCTACTCACCAGGCCGCCTGACTCACTCAGTTAGTTTTGGAAGACTCCTCTGCTTTGTCAAGTCCAGGCTCCGCCTGAATGTTGAAGCCTGGCAAATGTACTCCTTCTCTCCCCTGGTCCAGCCGCTGGGCCTGGCTGTCATTTCCTTCACTCAGGGCTCAGCAGGTGGCTAAGTCAAGCTGCCAGCTCCCCCCTCCCCAACTGTCTGTGCTGGGCCCTGACACCAGGCTCTGCCTTTCTCAGTCTCCCTCCCATAGGCACTCACACACACAGTGGGGGCTCAGTAAATATTACTCAATGAGCAGCAGGCTGCTGGTTCTAATTTTGTTCCCTGCTTCTGAGTCCCCACTGATTTTTTTTATTTTTTTTATTTAAGTTTTCTCATCCTGCCCCTCCCAGCGATGGGGTTTTCTGGGGAAAGTAAATGGCCACCACCTCTAGGTAACACCACCCTTCTCCTTCCCCCACCCCCCAGCAGAACTCCTGCACTGTTTGCAGAAATCTCCCACCCTGGGTGGCCTTTGGTTGAGCCAAAGCTTGAGGCTAAGGTTCTGGGAGTGGGAGCTGGGAAGAGAGAAGACATCCTTTTAGGGTGTGTAAGAGAGCAAAAGCCCAGAGGGGACAGAAGAATGGGCCCATTGAGACCTGGGCCTCTTGGGTGAGGGGGAGGTCTGGCTTTTAAGCTGCAGTGTTTGCACTGGAGGGGGTTTCAGCTTGCCCCAGAGGAGAGTGGTTTCTTGGACTCGGTTCATTTGGTGGGTGGAGAGGGCCGCAGACTGGGTGGTAGTTCTCAAAATTCTTTGGAACTCCAGAAAGCCAGTAGGCGGTATTTACCTGAGGACCAGGCTGTGAGGCCACTGGTTTTCTCACTGGGTCTGTTAGTACTTACACAGATGACTGTATCATTATTAGTTTGAGCATGAATACTGGAAGTATGCTAATTTATAGAACACTGGGCAGTTCTTGTAGTCCAGATGTACTGATCATTGCTTTTACAGGCTGTAGGTTTTGTGCCATACTTAGAGAGTTCTCCCTAACTCCTTGACTATAAAAATAACCACCCATGTTTTCGTGTATTACCCTACGCCCACCTCCCATTGGGACACATCAATGAGTTGAAGTAAAAAAAAACAAACAAACAAATACTCCAAATCCCACCACTCAAATAGTCCTCATGACTATTAGGTGAATACTATTCTGGATAATCTTCCAGCTTACTCATAGATAAATGCATATGGAGAAATAAATAATCTTACACAGAAGTATTTAAAATTTCCCTGAATGTAACCAAAGAAAAGAAACTAGTAAAATTAAAGGAATTATTAAGCTTTAAAGAAATGTATTTTTCGCCGAGAGATTATTTCGTAAAAGAGGTTTCAAAAAATCCTTGTGAGTCATATCTATAATTACCTACCCATTTTAGATAGTATTTACTGACTCTGCTATGAGAGATGACATTAGCATTTTCACATTTTTGTCTCATCTTTTGATTGCACTAATTGTTAGTAGTAAATTGTCCATTTTTATAACACTTAGATTCTGTCCTGTAACCAAAATCCCCAAGGTTTTTTTATTATTTCTTTTTCGAAGGGTTATAATGTTTACCATCAATTCTTTTACCATGGTTTCTGCATTCCTGAGACCTTTATTTTTATTTCTTTATTAATTAGCTGCATTTCGTTCTCCTGTTTTTTCACTCTAGGAAGGAGACTGTAGCCTCTCTTTCATGCTTGAGAATTTCCGCCTGTTGTCCTTAAAAGATTTGTGTGACATCTCAGCTGGAAACAGTATCTCCGGTTCTTTTTTCTCTCTCTCTCTCCCTCAGTGATGTAAACACTGTTGCATTTTCTTCTGATACTGAATTTACTCTGGGGAAGATGAGGGCAGCCTGAATTTTCTACCACTTAAGAGAAGTTTTAATATGTTTCACAATTTTTGTAATAAAATATTTGGGGGGAAAAAGTTCCTTTGCGATGCCTGAAAACATCTTTCAAGTTCAGCATTCAGTCTTTAGGTTCTTTTGCTCCTATGGTTTCGGGGAAATCTCGTGTCCTTTATCTTTGAACATAACCTCATAGTCCAGTCTTGAGTTCTGTAGTTTAGCAACACCAGTTATCCTATGTTTGGTACCTTTGTCTCATTACATTTTTTTTTTTAAGTTTATTTTTTTTTAGTAATCTCTACACCCAACCTGGGGCTTGAACTCATGACCCTGAGACCAAGAGTTGCAAGCTGCACCCACTGAGCTAGCCAGGCGTCCCTCATTATGTGTTTTGTTTTTTTTTAAGATTTTCATTTATTTATTTTGAGAGCGAGAGCGAGAGAGCACAAGCAGGGGAAGAGGCAGAGGGAGAGGGAGAAGCAGGCTCCCCACTGAACAGGGAGCCCGATGTGGGGCTGTGCGCTCGATCCCAGGACCCTGAAATCACAACCTGAGCCGAAGGCAGATGCTTCACCTACTGAGCCACCCAGGCGCCCTCCTCATTACATGTTTTAATGTGTCTTTTCTGTCTACATTCACTGTGGTTATCTCAGACCCTCCTTTGTCAGTATTTCTTTTTTAAATTACTGGCAGAAATTTGTTCTCTGTTCATTATAATTTATTTATTGGCTCTTTAGTGATGTTGTTTTGTTCTTTTTTTAGGAAGCCTGCATCCCCTTTGATCTCATTTTGTTTTGTAATTTCATCTTTGAGCTCTGGTTTTATTGCATTAATGTTCTAATTACAGTATTCTGCAGTTAGGTGAAGCGGTTGGGAAGAATTGCTTCTCTGGAGTTATGTTTTACTTTGGGTCGACATCTTTGTCTTTTGCTGGCTTTGCGTGCTCTTCTCATCCCGTTCACGCCAGTGCTGTTGGGCGCTGTCGACTCTAAAATAAGACCTGTTTTCTGTAGCCTGCACCAGTGTGCGAGTGGGGCTCGGGTGGGGGAGATGGATCTGTCCCAGATTCTGGGTTTGGGAGCAGCCCTGTGGCGGGGCTCAGCCCACAGATCTGGGAGGTGTGTTCCACTTCTGTTGGAGGGGGAGGAATACTCACTGGAAGTGGATCATTTCCCCAATTCAGTCTGTGGCCTTGGAGCCCCGATTTCCCTCAAAGGAGAGTCACTCATTGTTCTTGTTCCAGTGTCACCTGTTTTCCCAGCAGCTTTTCCCACTACTCCTTAATTGAAGAGGAAAAAGAATTGGCGGCTGTAGGCCTCTGCATTTTGGGGGGAGGTCAGTGAGAATTCTGACTCCGCTCTCCTGGTTCTGGCTGTGAGGGCTGGGCCTGGCCTAGGAGATGAGCCCTGAGTGGTGCCTCCTGCATTTCTTCACCTGCCTCTGGTGTTGAAGTTACTGTATTACAGTATGCCCCTCTCCTTGTTTGCTTGCGGGTGGTGCCTTTTTTTTGGCTAATGTTTTACTCAAATGTTAATGATTTAAGGGAAGGGAAATTGTGAATACCATTTCAGTTCTCCATCTAAACTCAGAAGTCTTTATTTTCATATAATGTTTCAACATACTTTATCTTTCTTAATACTCAGAAAAGTCTGCATGTTTCTTTTCCTCTTTCGGGAACTAAGGAAACAGACGTAATGAGATCAGTGCGTTGCGTGCAGTCGCTGCAAATTGGCCTTCTCACTCCGGGTCCAGTAGTCCTGCTGCTGCCAAAGCCAGCAGTTCCTATGGTACTTGGGCCCAGGGTTCTGGATTCCTCAAGACCTCCTCCCCCTCCCCTCCCAAGTTTCAGGGTTTTGTAATGGAGGCCAGGAATGTTGCCCCCTTGACTCCCCTGGAGCCGGCTGCATTTGTTTACCCCTCAGTAGTTAACCCTTAATGGGGAGTGTCCCCTCGGGAGACAGTCCTATTGGGCTGACTGGGTCCCAGTGTTAGAATGCAGTGGGGATGGAGACTAGAGTAAGACAAGTCTGTTGGAAGGTGTTCTACAGAAGTGAACTCTTGACTAGGAAAGAACCCCCAGAGGGGTGGGGAATTGCCTTCTGGTTAGTTGGGGCAGTGGTGCTCACAGCCCTGGAGCCCTGGCTGTCCTGAGGTCACAGGTACCTCAGAGAGCCCCTGCTGTCTGTCCCCAAGAGGAACATTAGAGAACCAGACACCTCTTTTGCCATCCTTTGGATTTTAGGTGGGAAAGCAGACAGTTGAGAGGAAAGCTTAGGGTGATTCACTGAGGCCCACCGATGGTGGGGCCAAGGGTTCTGGGAGCCATCATGTCTGATCACTGTGGCCTCCCCTTCCCCCACCCCCCACCCACACCCCCTCTTCCACCCCTCCAGCCCCCACGGTCATTCTTGCTCCCTTGCTTTGGTAGGGACAATCAACCTTTTCTCAATTTTAGGTAAAGTGCTTTGTAAAAACTCAGTTGAGACTGCCCTTGCCCTGATGCCTACCCTTCAACCTGCAGCTGACTAACGCCTCGGCTTGAGTTCTAGCTTTATATATAATTCATTGTGTTCCCACATAACCCATCCTTTGAGGGGGCACAGAATAGGCCCAAGTAGGTGTGCTTACAGACATCTTTCACCCATTTCCTGTGGCTTACCAGTGGCCTCGGAAATAGTTGTCCCTGGAGCATTCAGTCGGCCCTGTTTCACTCCTCAGCTCAGACGGATCTGAGCGAGCACGGTGGGCCACCTGACCAGCTGGTGGCCAGGGAAGAGAGTGGATGTTTGGAGGCCCCTCGGGGCCTGAGGTCCAGCCTCTGGATCGAGTAAGAAGAGTTAGTTGCTCCTTGGTCACCCTGGAGAGAAGTCTGTGTTCGCTCCTCTCTGACGGGAGGTGGGCCCAGAAAACCGACAGCGTGGTACATACAACAGTGAAACTATGTCCCCGGCACAGAAGTGCCACTTTGAGGATGAGATACTTCTGAACCAAGAGAAGGGATGGCATGCAGGTGAGATTCTGATTTTCTGATTTAGGAGGCCCCAAGATGGTAAGGAGACCTGAAGTTTCACAGAGGGTCTGAAAGCAAGCATCTCTCGCTAACTTTCTCTTGGGTTTTTAACTTCCCCCCCTAGGAGGGTTGGGTCTGGCGCCTTGGACGCAGACCTAAAGGCACTAAAATAATTGACTTCTTTGAACCCAGGCCAAGCGAACAAAGGAGTGGAGAGACTCCAGCTTCTCTTGAGTGGGAGAGCCTGGTCCTCTGAGCCAGGAGCACATTCGAACCTTTGTCTCTGTCCAGCTTGTTTTCATGTCCTGCCCTGTGTGCTTCTCTTACTGCTTCTGGAAGGTGTCCTTGAGGGCCGCTGGCTTGGCTCCCTGGAAGGACTAGAGGGGCCCACTGAGGGCCCCGCCCATTCCCACAGCCTTAATAGACGGGGCTTCACCCTGTAGCCGGGCCCACACCGTGAGGACCCCTGCTCAGCCTCACCGTCCAGCTGTATAAGAGCTGTATGTGTTCTCTTCCTCCCTCCTTTCTTTCCTCCAAAGAAGCTCTTGGAAACTTTTTTTTTCCCTAAGAATAACTGGTAGCTAAAGAAAAAAGAAAGCTTCCCTTTTGTGTCTGCCAAAAGGCCAGGGTCATTTGGATTTGAAGTGTCTTAGCAACTCTAAGATCCCTGGACCAGGACTTCTTCCTGCCCTGCAGTTGTTTTTAGGTGCTCTGGGGGGGTGGGTCATGTCCTGAGTGTTAGATCAGGCAGCAGGTTCTGCTCCATGAATCTACTCAAGCACTTGAGGCTGGACCAGCCACACTGAGGGGCCAAGGGGCCACGGGGTTGGCGAAGAACAGATGGTTTGTAAATGCTGACTTTGACATGAATGCCCATCAGGTAATGCCGCTAAAGTTCTGTGGGGTATCTCACACTTGGGGTAATTTTGTGTTTGTTCTGAATGTTTTGAGGTTGCTGCCGATAAATTTGAGAAATAAAGCTGAAGTGGGAACCATTGTTTGTTTTATTAAGAAGGCATCCTGGGGCGCCTGGGTGGCTCAGTTGGTTAAGCGACTGCCTTCGGCTCAGGTCATGATCCTGGAGTCCCGGGATCGAGTCCCACATCGGGCTCCCTGCTCAGCAGGAAGTCTGCTTCTCCCTCTGACCCTCCTCCCTCTCATGCTCTCTGTCTCTCATTCTCTCTCTCTCAAATAAATAAATAAAATCTTTA